>NC_088227.1:15297011-15597011 GCF_036934945.1 Oncorhynchus masou masou
AAACGTATAGTCATTGTATCATTTCAAACCCAAAGTGCTGGAGTACAGAGCCAAAACAACAAAAAATGAGCTCACTGTATTTATTCTGAAAACAATTGTATTTCTGAAGAGTCAGGTTGAAATGTTTGACCAGAAATGATCATTCTAAATGCCCTCCTGAACCAACTGTAAAAGAATGCATACACCATGGGATTAATAGCTGAATTAAAATAGGCAATCCATATAAGTGTTTCAAGCAAAACGGGTGGGGTAGAGTAACTAATAAAAGGATCAATGCAGTTGATGACAAAAAAGGGTGTCCAGAATGATAGAAATACCCCCATAATGATAGCAAGTGTTTTGGTGGCCTTCCGCTGTGATTTACCTACTGAGTTCTGATTGGTTGTACCCCGAATTGAGCGTGCCTGTCTCTGTGCTATTAGGAAAATCTTTAGGTAGATGCTAAGCATCCCGACTCCTGGGATGAAGAATGAGAGCACCGAAGACGCAGTACTCGACACTTTGTTTTGAAACAAAATACATCCTCCCTCACAGGCAACATTTTCATAGTAAAAATCCTCCATGCCCCAAGTACTGAGCTCCAGAAATACTATACCAAACACTACTACGGCAGAACCAGTCCAGGTGACCAGCATCATAATCAGAACAACATGAACAGTTATTTTAGCTCTATAAAGGAGAGGGCGACACACTGCATAATACCGGTCAATAGAAATAAAACACAAGTTAAGAATGGATGTATTGCTCAACATAACATCAGTGCTGGTTTGGATTTTACAGAATAAATCTCCAAAATACCAGCAGCTTTCCACTGAATATACCATTCTGGGAGGCATCACTAAAACCCCCAAGAGAAGGTCTGACACAGCCAGAGAGAGGATGAGGTAGTTGGTTGGGGTGTGGAGCTGTTTGAAGTGAATGATGGGGATGATTACAAGAAGGTTGCCACATACTGTGAGAACAGACATTGAGCCAAGTAAGAGATAAAGTAATACTCGTATTGTTGGAGGAAAGATTGATCTTTTGCAAGACCCATTCACCGACTCAAAACATAGAAATATATTCTCAACAATATCAGCCTTGCTGAGACTGATTCCTCGTTCCATGGACGTAGTTGAAAGAATCTTATCTGAAATATGAAAGATACATTATTGTCACATTATTACTATAGATGTAAACATCAATTACAGAATATTAGTTGGAAATTATTACATTATATTGGATGATCAAATTAAACAAATTCAAATGCTGTATTTTTGTCACTTGATAAAATGTATTTAAATGTTCTTTACTTTTGCTTATTCATTGGAAATATTTCAACAAATATCAAAAGGGAAGTGTTTTGCCATTTCAAAAGATGGCTAAGTAAATTTTTCTGTTCAATTCAGCATACCTTACCTCTCAGCCATGCAGATGGTGATGTATCACATGTGAATCCTTTCTCTGGTCGCAAAAGTGATGCAAATGTGAACTTGACTCTTGTGCTTTTGTACCTATAGACTATTACCATAATGATGATCACAATGTAATGTTGACCAATCAAACATTACAACATTAAACTCTACATAAAAGATCTGTAGCAGAGCACTACATTTGATGATGTCATAGTTGTAACCACTCCCTTCAAGAGGATATGATAGTCTCTTTCATCAGCCACAAGGCCATCCAATCAGTTAGTTCATTACACATTTTACTGTATTTGCCAAATTGCTACAATAATTTGAGTTAAGGGGCAGGATTCAGTACGATTTGCCTATGTTCTGCATTGTAGCCCAATTGACATTTAAAAGCAGTGGTCTATTCACAGCATTACCAGGAATTACCTTTACATTTTAAGGGCACTACAGAGCAGAATTTCAGAGATAAGGCTTGAATCCAGCACTACCCCACAAGACCAGACTTGTGGTTACATGTAAGATAAATGACTGATAGGGTTATAATACCTACAGTAACCTCCTCCTCATTTCAGATATTGGTGATCCAAATGCACCTGGATCCTGAATGATTTGTTTGCTGATATGGTAGTAGGTTACACAGAATACACAGAACACAGAGCCATTTTAATGTGACATCATTGCTCAGCTCTTTCGAGTTACTAGGTACTCGTCATGTTCAGGCAAGTGCACAGATAGGGCTCAACCAGCGCCCGAGCAGCTGCTCTTTTGCCCACTTATGAAAATGTGTCCTTGCAGCTTGGTGGATTTTTTACAATTGTATGAATAATGCAAACGTAATAAATTGTCTCTTTTAATTTTTAATGTAACGAATTGCACATCAAACTAGCGAATTTTATGAGCTCCCGAATCTCAGAAAATGTCCCCTTCACCTGCCCTAAGAGTGCACTCGTCTGACTTGCATGTAGTGGCCACTGGCTAGCAATGCCGGGTGGGGAGACTTGAATGCTGGTAGGAGGCTATTATTGAGTTGAACCTGTCATATGTGTCTCTCACGGTTAGGGACAACAAATGGGTGAAGTCTACTAATTGTTAGTAAGAGGCAGATGTCAGAAGCAGAACAAACTCAAATCATGTAAAACTAGTTGATTTCAACAGCATAGCTAACAGAAGTGTAAAGTAACTATACCGAACAAAAATAAAAACGCAACATGTAAAGTGTTGGACTCATGTTTCATGAGCTGAAATTAAACATCCCAGAAATTTCTTTCAACTTTTGTGCACAAATTTGTTGGCATCCCTGCTTGTGAGCCTTTCTACGTTGCCAAAATATATCAAGAAGTTGACTAGACTAAACAGCATAATCATTACACAGGTGCACCTTGTGCTGGGGGCAATCAAATGCCCCTCTAAAATGTGCATTTTTGCCAAACAACAATTTATTTTATTTTTCCTTAATTTTACTAGGCAAGTCAGTTAAGAACAAATTCTTATTTTCAATGACGTCCTAGGAACAGTGGGTTAACTGCCTGTTCAGGGGCAGAATGACAGATTATGTACCTTGTCAGCTCGGGGATTTGAACTTGCAACCTTTCGGTTACTAGTCCAATGCTCTAACCACTAGGCTACCCTGCCACCCCAACAATGCCACAGATGTCTCAATTGTTGGTAATGTATTATGAGACAGATGAAAATTAAGTGATATACAGTATCATGTGAAGTATAAAATCCGATCTGCAAAAATACTCAGTATCACAGAAAACATTACAAATTATCCACACAAATAATCTTAATTTCAATAATATGACCTAAGTACAAACATATTTTCACCATGTCATTTAGACAACATAATTTCTTCAGCTGGAGTTGCAGAGCAATACATTAAAAAAACTGAAAGGATACTACATTCACAGAGATCCTATGAAAATGGATATGACTACATCCACTCGAGGCCACTAATGATGTGTTACCATCTTTGCACCCGATGTACTCTGTGTGTGTGTGTGTGTGTGTGTGTGTGTGTGTGTGTGTGTGTGTGTGTGTGTGTGTGTGTGTGTGTGTGTGTGTGTGTGTGTGTGTGTGTGTGTGTGTGTATGTATGTATGTATGTATGTATGTATGTATGTATGTATGTATGTATGTATGTATGTATAAGATATGGGAGAGGAGAGGCTAACTCCTCCTAGATGACATGGATTGATTTCATGTTTTGGGGCCAACTGGATTATACTTGTTTTTTAAACCTACACACCTGTGTCTGATATGGTTTAATAAAGGACTGAGAACAAAGGCACATGTCACACTTCTTTGTCAGTATTGATTTCAGACATACAGTGAGCTCCAAAGTATTGGGGACAAATTCACTTATATGTGTATTAAAGGAGTCAAAAGTAATGTTTTTGGTCTCATATTCATGGCACGCAATGACTAAATACACCTTGTGACTTTACACATTTGTTGGATGCATTTTCTGTTTGTTTTTAGTTGTGTTTCAGATTATTTTGTGCTCAGTAGAAATGAATGGTAAAATAATGTATTGTGTCATTTTGGAGTCAATTTCAGTTGTAAATAAGGATAGAATATGTTTCTAAACACACATTTTTTGTTGTTGTATTTTACCCCCTTTTTCACCCCAATTTCATAATATCCAATTATTATCTTGTTTCATCGCTGCACTCCCCAATGGGCTCGGGAGTGGCAAAGGTCGAGTCATGCATCCTCCGAAACATGACACGTGCATCAATGTGTCGAAGGAAACGGCATTCAACTGACGACCTAAGTCAGCCTGCATGCTCCCAGCCCGCAACAAGAAGTGGCTAGAGCACGATGAGCCAAGTAAAGCCCACCTGGCCAAACCCTCCTTTAACCCGGGACGACGCCGGGCCAAATGTGCGCCGCCCTATGTGAATCCCTGTCACTGCCGGTTGTGACACAGCCTGTGATCATACCCGGGTCTGTAGTGATGCCTCAAGCACTGCAATTCAGTGCCTTCGCCCCCTGCTCCACTCAGGAGAATCGTTTCTAAATGATATTTGTGCGTCTATAGCTTTCTCATTCATAATCTTTCACGATTCATTCAGGATTATCCATAATCATGGTAGCATCCTCATTAATGTTGAAATGTTCTATTCTTATTTCCAGTAAAAGTGACTCCAAAATTACACAATACATTATTTACCATTCATTTCTATTGATAAGAGTGTGTAGAGTCCCAAGCTGGATGTAGTCACTGTTGCGTGCAATGAATGTGGGACAAAAAAACTAGCTTTTTACTAATTTAATACACATATAAGTGAATTCGTCCCAATACTTTGGTCCCCTAAAATGGGGGGAATATGTACAAAAGACAATGTACAAAAGTATAATACCTTCAAATGAAATCTGTCAGTCTGCACTTTAACCGCATAGTCATTGTATCAATTAAAATCCAGTGCTGGAGTACAGAGCCAAAACAACAAAAAATGTTTCTCAGTCTCAGTACTTTTGGAGCTCACTGTATTTATTCTGAAAACAATTGCATTAATGAAGAGTCAGGTTGAAATATTTGACCAGAAATTATAATTCTAAACGCCCTCCTGAACCAACTGTAAAAGAATGCATACACCATGGGATTAATTGTTGAATTCAAATAGCCAATCCATATAAGTGTTTCAAACAAAACGGGTGGGGTAGAGTAACTAATAAAAGGATCAATGCAGTTGACAACAAAAAAGGGTGTCCAGAATGATAGAAATACCCCCATAATGATAGCAAGTGTTTTGGTGGCCTTCCTCTGTGATTTGCCTACTGAGTTCTGATTGGTTGTACCCTGAATTGAGCGTGCCTGTCTCTGTGCTATTAGGAAAATCTTTAGGTAGATGCTAAGCATCCCTACTCCTGGGATGTAGAATGAGATCACCGAAGCCACAATACTCGACACTTTGTTTTGAAACAAAATACATCCTCCCTCACAGGCAACATTATAATAGTAAAAATCCTCAATGCCCCAAATATTGAGCTCCAGAAATATCATACAAAACCCTACTACGGCAGAAACCGTCCAGGTGACCAGCATCATAATCAGAACAACATGAACAGTTATTTTAGTTCTATAAAGGAGAGGGTGACAAACTGCATAATACCGGTCAATAGAAATAAAACACAAGTTAAGAATGGATGTATTGCACAACATAACATCAGTGCTGGTTTGGATTTTACAGAATAAATCTCCAAAATACCAGCAGCTTTCCACTGAATATACCATTCTGGGAGGCATCACTAAAACCCCCAAGAGAAGGTCTGACACAGCCAGAGAGAGGATGAGGTAGTTGGTTGGGGTGTGGAGCTGTTTGAAGTGAATGATGGGGATGATTACAAGAAGGTTGCCACACACTGTGAGAACAGACATTGAGCCAAGTAAGAGATAAAGTAATACTCGTATTGTTGGAGGAAAGATTGATCTTTTGCAAGACCCATTCACCGACTCAAAACATAGAAATATATTCTCGACAATATCAGCCTTGCTGAGACTGATTCCTGGTTCCATGGTCGTTGTTGAAAGAATCTTATCTGAAATATGAAATATACATTATTGTCACATTATTACTATAGATGTAAACATCAATTATAGAATATTAGTTGGAAATTATTACATTATGTTGGGTGATTTAATTAAACAAATTCTGTATTTTGTCACTTGTTAAAATTTATTAAAATGTATTAAAATTATTTTTGCATATTCGTTGAAACAGTTCAGTTCAGTTCAGCATACCTTACCTCTCAGCCATGCAGATGGTGATGTATCACATGTAAACCCTTTTTCTCTGGTCGCAATGTGATGCAAATGTGAACTTGACTCTTGTGCTTTTGTACCTGTTGTATATTACCATAATGATGATCACAATATAACGTTGACCAATCAGACATGACTACATTCCACTCTCCATAAAAAATCTGTAGCAGAGCACTACATTTGATGATGTCATAGTTGTAACCACTCCCTTCAAGAGGATATGATAGTCTCTTTCATCAGCCACAAGGCCATCCAATCAGTTAGTTCGTTACACATTTGACTGTTTTTGCAAATTTGCTACAATAATTGGATTTAAGGTGCTGGATTCAATCCGACATTTAAAAGCAGTGGTCTATTCACAGCATTATGAAGGAATTACCATTACATTTTAAGCGCACTACAGCGCAGAATTTCAGAGATAAGGCTTCAATCCAGCACTTACCCCACAAGACCAGACTAGGGTTATAATATTCTGCGCTGTAGTGCGCTTAAAATGTAATGGTAATTCCTGATAATGCTGTGAATAGACTACTGCTTTTAAATGTCAATTGGGCTACAACTCCAGTTAGGGCTCAACCAGCCCCCGAGCAGCTGCTCTTTGAAAAAAAAAATTATCCCCAATTTCATTGTTTAGTAGTTACTAATTTTTTACTTGCTATAACTCCCGAGCGGGAGAGATGAAGGTTGAAAGTCATGCATCCTCCGATACACAACCCAACCATGCCGCACTGCTTCTTAACACAGCATGCATCCAACCCTGAAGCCAGCCGCACCAATGTGTTGAAGGAAACACTGTGCACCTGGCAACCTTGGTTAGTGCGCACTGTACACCGCCTGCCACAGGAGTCGCTGGTTTGCGATGAGACAAGGATTTCCCTACCGGCCAAACCCTCCCTAACCCGGACAATGCAAGGTCAGTTACGACAGCGCCTTTGCGCGAGCCCAGAGTCCCTGGTGGCACAGCTGGCACCCTTAACCACTCTGCCACCCAGGAGGCCTGAGCAGCTGCTCTTTTGCCCGCTTATGAAATGTGTCCTTGCAGCTTGGTGGATTTTTTACAATTGTATGAATAATGCAAATGTAATATATTGTCTCTTAATTTTTTATGTAATGGATTGCACATCAAACTCGCTAATTTCATGAGCTCCCGAATCTCAGAAAATGTCCCCTTCACCTGCCCTAAGAGTGCACTCGTCTGACTTGCATGTAGTTGCCACTGGCTGAACCTGCCGGGTGGGGATACTTGAATGCTGGAAGGAGGCAATTATTGAGTTGAATCTGTCATATGTGTCTCTCGCTGTTATGAACATAGAGTGGGCTAATTCTACTACTTGTTAGTAAGAGGCAGATGTCGGAAGCAGAATAAACTCAAATCAAGTATAGAGAGTTTGTTTCAACAGCATAGCTAACAGAAGTGTAAAGTAACTATACTGAACAAAAATATAAACGCAACATGTGAAGTGTGGGTCCCATGTTTGATGAACTGAAATAAAACATCCCAGAAATGTTCCATACGCACAAAAAACGTATTTCTCTCAAATGTTCTGCACAAATTTGTTAACATCCCTGTTAGTGAGTATTTCTCAATTTCCAAGATTATCCATCCACCTGACAGGTTAAGAAGCTGACAAGACAAAACAACATGATCATTTCACAGGTGCACCTTGTGCTGGGGACAATAAAATGACACTCTAAAATGTGCATTTATGTCACAGAACACAATGCCACAGATGTCTCAAGTTTAGAGGGAGATAAGTGAAATTGGAATTCTGACTGCAGGAATCTACACCAGAGCTGTTGCCAGAGAATGTAATGTTCATTACTCTACCATAAGCCACCTCCAACATCGTTTGAAAGAATTTGGCGGTACGTCCAACTTCAGACCACGTGTAACTTTGCCTGCCCAATACCTCCACATCTGGCTTCTTCACCTGCAGGATTGTCTGAGACCAGACAGCTGATAAAACTGTGGGTTTGCACAAGCAAAGAATTTCTGCAGAAAACCGTCTCATGGAAGCTCATCTTTGTGCTCTTCACCAGGGTCTTGACCTGACTGCAGTTCGGCATCATAACCAACTTCAGTGGGCAAATGCTCACCTTTGAAGGCCACTGGCACGCTGGAGAAGTGTGCTCTTCACCGATGAATCCCAGTTTCAACTGTACCTGGGTAGATGGCAGACAGTGTGCATGGCGTCGTGTGGGTGAGAGGTTTGCTGATATCAACATTGTGAACACAGTGCCCATGGTGGCGGTGGGGGTATGGTATGGGCAGACATAAGCTACGGACAACAAACACAATTGCATTTTATCAATGGCAATTTTAATGCACAGAGATATCGTGACGAGACCCATTGTCGTGCCATTAATCCACCGCCATCCCCTCATGTTTCAACATGGTAATGCAAGGATCTGTCACAATGATCTGTACACAAATCCTGTAAGTTTAAAACGTTCCAGTTCTGTCATTGCCTGCATATTCACTGGACATGTCACTTATTGGATCATGTTTGGGGTGCTCTAGATTGACGTGTACAACAGAGTGTTCCAGTTCCTGCCAATGTCCAGCAACTTGCACAGCCATTGAAGAGGAGTAGGACAAATTTCCACAGGCCACAATCAACAGCCTGATCAACTTCAAATCAAATCAAATTTATTTGTCACATACACATGGTTAGCAGATGTTAATGCGAGTGGAGCGAAATGCTTGTGCTTCTAGTTCCGACAACGCAGTAATAACCAACAAGTAATCTAGCTAACAATTCCAAAACTACTACCTTAGTCTAACCAAGTGTAAGGGGATAAAGAATATGTACATAAAGATATATGAATGAGTGATGGTACAGAGCGGCATAGGCAAGATACAGTAGATGGTATCGAGTACAGTATATACATATGAGATGAGTATGTAAACAGTGGCATAGTTAAAGTGGCTAGTGATACATGTATTACATAAATATGCAGTAGATGATATAGAGTATCTAAACATTATATTAGGTAGCATTGTTTAAAGTGGCTAGTGATATATTTTACATAATTTCCCATCAATTCCCATTATTAAAGTGGCTGGAGTTGAGTCAGTGTGTTGGCAGCAGCCACTCAATGTTAGTGGTGGCTGTTTAACAGTCTGATGGCCTTGAGATAGACGCTGTTTTTCAGTCTCTCGGTCCCAGCTTTGATGCACCTGTACTGACCTCGCCTTCTGGATGATAGCGGGATGAACAGGCAGTGGCTCGGGTGGTTGTTGTCCTTGATGATCTTTATGGCCTTCCTGTGACATCGGGTGGTGTAGGTGTCCTGGAGGGCAGGTAGTTTGCCCCCGGTGATGCGTTGTGCAGACCTCACTACCCTCTGGTGAGCCTTGCGGTTGTGGGCGGAGCAGTTGCCGTACCAGGCGGTGATACAGCCCGCCAGGATGCTCTCGATTGTGCATCTATAGAAGTTTGTGAGTGCTTTTGGTGACAAGCCGAATTTCTTCAGCCTCCTGAGGTTGAAGAGGCGCTGCTGCGCCTTCTTCACGATGCTGTCTGTGTGGGTGGACCAATTCAGTTTGTCTGTGATGTGTACGCCGAGGAACTTAAAACTTACTACACTCTCCACTACTGTTCCATCGATGTGGATAGGGGGGTGTTCCCTCTGCTGTTTCCTGAAGTCCACAATCATCTCCTTAGTTTTGTTGACGTTGAGTGTGAGGTTATTTTCCTGACACCTCACCTCCTCCCTGTAGGCTGTCTCGTCGTTGTTGGTAATCAAGCCTACCACTGTTGTGTCGTCTGCAAACTTGATGATTGAGTTGGAGGCGTGCGTGGCCACGCAGTCGTGGGTGAACAGGGAGTACAGGAGAGGGCTCAGAACGCACCCTTGTGGGGCCCCAGTGTTGAGGATCAGCGGGGTGGAGATGTTGTTGCCTACCCTCACCACCTGGGAGCGGGCCGTCAGGAAGTCCAGTACCCAGTTGCACAGGGCGGGGTCGAGACCCGGGGTCGAGACCCAGGGTCTCGAGCTTGATGACGAGCTTGGAGGGTACTATGGTGTTAAATGCTGAGCTGTCGTCGATGAACAGCATTCTCACATAGTATTCCTCTTGTCCAGATGGGTTAGGGCAGTGTGCAGTGTGGTTGAGATTGCATCGTCTGTGGACCTATTTTGGCAGTAAGCAAATTGGAGTGGGTCTAGGGTGTCAGGTAGGGTCCAGGTGATATGGTCCTTGACTAGTCTCTCAAAGCACTTCATGATGATGGAAGTGAGTGGGTAGTCGTTTAGCTCAGTTACCTTAGCTTTCTTGGGAACAGGAACAATGGTGGCCCTCTTGAAGCATGTGGGAACAGCAGACTGGGATAGGGATTGATTGAATATGTCCGTAAACACACCAGCCAGCTGGTCTGCGCATGCTCTGAGGGTGCGGCTGGGGATGCTGTCTGGGCCTGCAGCCTTGCGAGGGTTAACACGTTTAAATGTTTTCCTCACGTTGGCTGCAGTGAAGGAGAGTCCGCATGTTTTGGTTGCGGACCGTGTCAGTGGCACTGTATTGTCCTCAAAGCGGGCATAAAAGTGATTTAGTCTGCCTGGGAGCAAGACATCCTGGTCCGTGACGGGGCTGGTTTTCTTTTTGTAATCCGTGATTGACTGTAGACCCTGCCACATACCTCTTGTGTCTGAGCCGTTGAATTGAGATTCTACTTTGTCTCTATACTGACGCTTAGCTTGTTTGATTGCCTTGCGGAGGGAATAGCTACACTGTTTGTATTCGGTCATGTTTCCGGTCACCTTGCCCTGATTAAAAGCAGTGGTTCACGCTTTCAGTTTCACTCACATGCTGCCATCAATCCACGGTTTCTGGTTTGGGAATGTTTTATGCAATGGAGATGTGTCTCGCTGCATGAGGCAATATGGTGGTCACACTGTCTGGTTTTCTGATCCACTCGCTTACCTTTTTCTTTGAGGTATTGTGACCAACAGATGGATATCTGTATTTCCAGTAATTTCCTTGTGAGCTGTTACGCAGTAAAAAATATTTGAAATAGTTTCATTTTAGATTTAGATTTTTGTTCAGTGGAATTACAACTACTCTCGCTACTGTAATTGAGTAGGTTTTCTGAGTACTTGTACGTTGTTTTGTATTTTTAAAAGTCAGTAATTTTTCTCTTACTTGAGTAAAAGTGTATTAAAGTAACAATATTTCTACTTGAGTAGGATATTTCAATACTCTTTCCACACCTGGTTAGTGAAAGAGGTGGTTTGTGAGTAAGGGAGTGAGTGAATGAGGGAGTGAGTGAAGGAAGGAAAGAGTGTGAATGGGTGAGCGAATGTCAGTCGGTCCCATGGACAAGTAACTTTTGGTTAAGGTATGTCACCCCGGTTCTCTGTAGCAGATGGGACATGCCCTCTCTATCGTGTCATAAGTTGAATCCTTATTCAATCATGGCTAACAGACCAATCATAGCTTTGTGGATGTACACCCCACGTGTCTATATAGAACCACGCAATGCTCTGATCTCTTCATTCTAAGAAATACCTCTTACACGAGTCTTGCAAGAGGGGCAATCTAGTGAGATGTCTCCCTCCTCTCCTTCCGAGAACCAGGGTTACATACCGTTAACCAAAGTTCTCTTCTAGTTGACCCGGTTCGACATCTTACTACGGCACACCCCGATTGCCAATATGGTAATATGCCCATTCCATCATACACAGCTCTAGCGCCGAGGACTGTGTGCGCCACAGAAGGCAAAGTGACACCCAAATGATAGAACCTCACAAAGGTGTGAGGGAAAACCCAACTAGCTGCCGCACAAATCTCCAAGATGGAGATGGCCCTGAACAGTGAGATGTCGAAACGGGTCAACAACAGCTGGGCTGTGTGCTCCGCTGCCAGCCAGATAGCCTACTGGGTAAGAGCATTAGGCCAGTAACCAAAAGGTCACTGGTTCGTATTCCCGAGCTGACTGTATGTCGCTTTGGATAAATGCAAAATGTTAGATTTTATATTATATTGATCTAAAACATTTCTAAGATGGCCCAACCTCTTTCCATCTTGAGTGCATAGTTAATCATTGACTCAACTTTCCCCAAAACAGCTGTGTTGCAGGATGACACATGCTCTAAACTGCAGTCATGAACAGCAAAAGAATATTGGTAGGGCCTTTTAAAATCAGTTTATATTTTTTGCCTGAATCATTTTTCCCCCCAAATTTCATTTTGCCATTTAAAAAAAATGTAGTTGACCTTTTATTCAGTGTGCATGCCCTGCACTGTTGTTTGATTAGCAGTATTTCTATAGCACCGGTCCCAGTTTTGGGACTGGTGCAGCAGATAATAGTTCCTGTTACACAGGATATTATGAAACAGGAGAACGTGGCTTCTCTTTGAAAGGTTCTCTCAATTATTTTATTCAACATTCTCTCAAGTCTAAATCGTCTTTTTCTGTCTTCTCATTGTATTTCAATGTTTTCTTTAAAGTGTATATGTCTCATAAATCCCTGACATATTAGTTCATACACATATCAAACAATCACGCATCAAAAACATTAAATTCCTTAAAAACATTAAAAGCCTTTAAAGACTGGTATCTCATTAGAATGTATTTTATACACATGCTCAAAATGCATCCAGCCAGTGTAAGAACGGCTAATAGAAAGATAAGACTATTGCAAATTACATTAATGCTAATTATTGGGAAATGACTGAACAAGCTAGCATATTGCTAACCGAAGCAAGCAACCAACTGACCGGAGCAAGCAAACAGCTAACCTGAGCTAGCCAAAAGCTAACCACAACTGTCACACCCGGACCATAGTTTGCTTTGTATGTTTCTATGTTTTGTTTGGTCAGGGTGTGATCTGAGTGGGCATTCTATGTTGTGTGTCTAGTTTGTCTGTTTCTGTGTTTGGCCTGATACGGTTCTCAATCAGAGGCAGGTGTTAGTCATTGTCTCTGATTGGGAACCATATTTAGGTAGCCTGTTTGGTGTTGGGTTTTGTGGGTGATTGTTCCTGTCTTTGTGTTTGTTACACCAGATAGGACTGTTTTCGGTTTTGCTTGTTTTTGTATATTGTTCTATTTTCATCTTTATTAAAGATGTATCTAAATAACCACGCTGCGTTTTGGTCCGCCTCTCCTACCCAGGAAGAATTCCGTTACAACAACAATTACAAAGTTCTTAAACATCAGTTACAACATTCAATTCTCTTAACCCTTAGCATATTATCAGGGGTGTCTTTTTCAAAAATAAAAATGTTAAATGTTTTTTTCTAGATCAAAGGAATGCATCGTCATCATTTAATTTAACACTCAACATGCGTTTTCCGTCTAGTACAAAGTTTCGCAATTACTATGTCGTTCAAAACCATTACATTCACCTCAACAGGCAAGATACAAAACTATATTGTGGTATTCAGTGTATTTTTGTACTTTACTGACCTGTAACACGGGATAAATGATGAAACAGGAGAACGTGGCTTCTCTTAAAAAAGTTCTCTCAATTATGAGAACACATACAGCGGGGCAAAAAAGTATTTAGTCAGCCACCAATTGTGCAAGTTCTCCCACTTAAAAAGATGAGGCCTGTAATTTTCATCATAGGTAATCAATAGCCTCCTGTCCATTCCTCATTTGAGTCAGGGGAGGCAGGGTAGCCTAGTGGTTGGACTAATAACTGAAAGGTTGCAAGTTCGAATCCCCGAGCTGACAAGGTACAAATCTGTCGTTCTATCCCTGAACAGGCAGTTAACTGACTTGCCTAGTAAAATAAAAAAAAATAATGTGTCTCTGTTGTGAGTGTGTTGTTCCACATCATTGACTCTTGAGTGTCTGTTTTTCTGCATAGATCACTTCTCTGGTGCTGGTTTAGTTGGACAGGGTGGTGAAGGTTCAACCTTTAAATCATTCACAAGTAGTAACAAGTTTCTGTGCAGTGTTCTGGTTTTATGCCTGTCTCCAACCTCGGGATGAACTATGTATACCAGATTGTCTGCAAACGGTTCCTTCACTACTTAGATCACTTTCTCCCAGTATGATCTTATAGCTTCCTGGGCCCATCCCACTCACTGAGGTTCCCAACCAGAACTCGGTCTTTTATCATCTGGTCATAGTAGGATTTACCTCTAGCATTTGACTACTTGCTGTTCTTGTTTGCAATCCGATATGCTTCAGTCATTCTTCCTGCCCACTCTTTTGCATATCTCTTGTGTGCGACTGGGTCTCCCTCTCTCAACAAGCCAAACAACAAGTCCACTGGAAGGCGTGGATGATGACCATAGAGCAAATAGCAGGGTGAGTAACTAGTGGACTCATGTCGGGTGCAGTTGTATGCGTGTACAATTTGCGGAAGATGGTCCTTCCATCTCTCCTTTTCTTTGACTACCAGCATTCGCAACATATGTAGCAAGGTGTGGTAAAATCTCTCAGCTGGGTTACCTTATGCATGGTATGGTGATGTTCGGGAATGGCCTATCCCCGACAACTGCTGGAGTGTACGGAACAGCTCATTCTCAAACTCGTTGTCGGGTAAGCTTGAGGAAATCTTGTAAAATGATCAACCACCATCAGAATATACAGTGCCTTGCGAAAGTATTCGGCCCCCTTGAACTTTGCGACCTTTTGCCACATTTCAGGCTTCAAACATAAAGATATAAAACTGTATTTTTTTGTGAAGAATCAACAACAAGTGGGACACAATCATGAAGTGGAACGACATTTATTGGATATTTCAAACTTTTTTAACAAATCAAAAACTGAAAAATTGGGCGTGCAAAATTATTCAGCCCCTTCACTTTCAGTGCAGCAAACTCTCTCCAGAAGTTCAGTGAGGATCTCTGAAGGATCCAAAGTTGACCTAAATGACTACTGATGATAAATACAATCCAGCTGTGTGTAATCAATTCTCCGTATAAATGCACCTGCACTGTGATAGTTTCAGAGGTCCGTTAAAAGCGCAGAGAGCATCATGAAGAACAAGGAACACACCAGGCAGGTCCGAGATACTGTTGTGAAGAAGTTTAAAGCCGGATTTGGATACAAAACGATTTCCCAAGCTTTAAACATCCCAAGGAGCACTGTGCAAGCAATAATATTGAAATGGAAGGAGTATCAGACCACTTCAAATCTACCAAGACCTGGCCGTCCCTCTAAACTTTCAGCTCATACAAGGAGAAGACTGATCAGAGATGCAGCCAAGAGGCCCATGTTCACTCTGGATGAACTGCAGAGATCTACAGCTGAGGTGGGAGACTCTGTCCATAGGACAACAATCAGTCGTATATTGCACAAATCTGGCCTTTATGGAAGAGTGGCAAGAAGAAAGCCATTTCTTAAAGATATCCATTGAAAGTGTTTTTTAAAGTTTGCCACAAGCCACCTGGGAGACACACCAAACATGTAGAAGAAGGTGCTCTGGTCAGATGAAACCAAAATTGAACTTTTTGGCAACAATGCAAAACGTTATGTTTGGCGTAAAAGCAACAAAGCTCATCACCCTGAACACACCATACCCACTGTCAAACATGGTGGTGGTAGCATCATGGTTTGGGCCTGCTTTTCTTCAGCAGGGACAGGGAAGATGGTTAAAATTGATGGGAAGATGGATGGAGCCAAATAAAGGACCATTCTGGAAGAAAACCTGATGGAGTCTGCAAAAGACCTGAGACTGGGACGGAGATTTGTCTTCCAACAAGACAATGATCCAAAACATAAAGCAAAATCTACAATGGAATGGTTCAAAAATAAACATATCCAGGTGTTAGAATGGCCAAGTCAAGGTCCAGACCTGAATCCAATCGAGAATCTGTGGAAAGAACTGAAAACTGCTGTTCACAAATTCTCTCCATCCAATCTCACTGAGCTCGAGCTGTTTTGCAAGGAGGAATGGGAAAAAAATTCAGTCTCTCGATGTGCAAAACTGATAGAGACATACTCCAAGCGACTTACAGCTGTAATCGCAGCAAAGGGTGGCGCTACAAAGTATTAACTTAAGGGGGCTGAATAATTTTGCACGCCCAATTTTTCAGTTTTTGATTTGTTAAAAAAGTTTGAAATATCCAATAAATGTTGTTCCACTTCATGATTGTGCCCCACTTGTTGTTGATTCTTCACAAAAAAATTTTTTTTTATATCTTTATGTTTGAAGCCTGAAATGTGGCAAAAGTTCGCAAAGTTCAAGGGGGCCGAATACTTTCGCAAGGCACTGTACTCATAATCTCCTCGGCTGGTCTCCAGATGTAAGTCATTAAGACAGATGAGATTGAGGGGTGAGCTAGACGTGATGCTACCCATAGGTGCTCGCACATGCATGGCAGGTTTCTTCTGCTTTATGCACGGACATTTCCTTATGACATAGTTCTCAATTTCCTTCTTTACATACGGCCAGTAGAACCGCTCCCTAGCAAGGTTGAGTACTCTTTCGGTACCAACATACCTCCTGACGTCACCCACTGTCTGTGGTGTCTTGGCTTTCAGGGACAGCACAGCTTCCAGGTGCTTAGAGTCAATCCTCACCCCTTTGGCCGACACGAGGCACCCCACATACCGGACCTCCCGGTGGAAGAGTTCACACTTCTCCGGCCGGAGTTTAACTCCATGGTGTTGGAGAGCCTTGAGGACTTTCCGGATTTCCATCCACATGCTCGCCAAAGGACTTTGCATAGCAAAGGACATCGTCAGGGTATGGTATACAACATTCATCTTCTCTTTATTTAATTTTATAATATGTTTATTATTTTACAATAAAAAATCAAATAAAAAAGACAGCAATACCAACAATGACATTCATTGTACTGTTGAATGGGACGGCCAATTTAGAGGACAAAACAAAACTTAACTCACACATACACAAAATAAAACAAAATCCTATTAGGTGGTACATGTATAAGAAGACAGCATATAGTCATTACAAGCACTGTAGTTAAGCCAAAAATAAATATTGAGTGGAGTACAGCACAGAGTAGCAGCAGATCGTCAGCCCAGTTATGAAGCGGGACTAGACCATTTATCCAGAATCGGCTGACATATTTTGTAATATATTGAACTTCTATTGGAGGTATTGTATCGAATCTTTTCCATATGTATTACATTCCCTAAGTCCCGTAACCACATTTCAAAGGTAGGTACAGTCTCCAGTTTCCAAAATTGCAATATGAGCCTTTTGGCTAATATAGTACAAAGAGAGACAGCTTTCCCTTCGTGGTTATTCCCATCAACTGTACCAAACAGAGCAGTCAATGGGTCTGGGGCTAGAACTCTATCAAAGGCTCTAGGTAAGTAATCAAAAATGAGAGCCCAGTAAACATGTAACTTGGGACATGTCCAGAATGAGTGGGTCAACGTCCCCTCATCCTGCTTGCACCTCTCACACAGTGGTGAGGTGTCCGGGAATATTTTATGCAGTTTTACTTTTGAGTAATGTAACCTATGTATCACCTTAAACTGTACAAGGTTGTGTCTGGCATTCACTGAAATGTGGTTTATATTCCTGAGAGCTTCTACCCAGTCCTCATCTGAGATTTCTGACCCAAGTTCTTGTTCCCAAGCCCTTTTAATGGTGTCTGTGGATACCTCTATGTGGGCCTGTAGCACATCATACAGTCTAGAGACCGACCCTTTTGAATGGGGTTTGACAAGGATCAAGCTATCTAATGTAGGACTATTTGGCTTCATGCCATACTGTGGGATATGTGTCCTTACGAAATTCCTGATTTGGAGGTATCTGAAAAAATGTGTTGTTGGCATGTTGAACTTTCCCTGTAATTGTTGAAATGAAGCTAACTGACCATCTATGTATAGATTACCAATTGTTGTGAGCCCCTTCTCCCTCCACTTTGAAAACACCACATCATCCAATGCAGGGTAGAAAGCATGATTCAGGCAAATCGGGCTGTCAATGTATACAGTGGGTATGTTAAGAAAATACCTCATCTGTTTCCAGATCCTAAGCGTATGACAAATGACTGGGTTAGAGTCATAAGAGTCATAAGTGGATTTTTTCACATATGATGGGCTATTAACAAGTGCAGGGAGTGAGGAACGTTGACAGGAGGCTTGCTCAATCAAAAGCCATACAGACATATCCTTCTGTCTCATCGCAGGTGAACTTTCCCTCCAGAAAGACACAATGTTCAGATTAGCAGCCCAATAATACAGTTTAAAGTGAGGAAGGCCAAAGCCCCCCTCTATCTTGTACTTGCATAAATGCTTCTTTGAAATTCTGGCTGCCTTGTTATCCCATAAAAATGGAGTTACTATTGAATCCAGTTTCTTAAAATAGCTTTGTGGTATGAAATTGGGTATACATTGGAAGAGGTAAAGAAACCTGGGTAGGACAACCATTTTAATAGCGTTTATACGACCAACCAAGGAGATAGGCAGTTTTCCAAAAATCAATATTTTGTTTAAGCTGATATATTTTCATGTCCCAATTCGCTTTAAATAGCTGATCAAGGTCTCTTGTCACTACAATGCCAAGGCTTGTGAACTTGTCCATCACTGTTCTAAACGGGGTAGATTGCAGAAATTGCATATCCACAGGCCGTGATATTGGCATCAACTCACTTTTTTGCCAGTTTATCTTGTAGCCAGAGAAGGAGCCAAATGTGTTTAACAAGTTAAGTAAGGGTGGAATAGAAGTTTTAGGCTTGGACAAAAACAAAAGAACATTGTCTGCATATAGGGAAATTTTGTGCTGTGTGTCCTTTATTTTAACAGAAGCTAAATCAAATCAAATTTTACTTGTCATATACACATGGTTAGCAGATGTTAATGCGAGTGTAGCGAAATGCTTGTGCTCCAGTTCCGACAATGCAGTCATAACCAACAAGTAATCTAACTAACAATTCCCAAACTAATATCTTATACACAGTGTAAGGGGATAAAGAATATGTACATAAAGATATGAATGAGTGATGGTGCAGAGCAGCATAGGCAAGATACAGTAGATGGCAGCGAGTACAGTATATACATATGAGATGAGTATGTAAACAAAGTGGCATAGTTAAAGTGGCTAGTGATACATGTATTACATAAGGATGCAGTAGATGATAGAGTACAGTATATACGTATACATATGAGATGAATAATGTAGGGTATGTAAACATTATATTAGGTAGCATTGTTTAAAGTGGCTAGTGATATATTTTACATCCTTTCCTATCAATTCCCATTATTGAAGTGGCTGGAGTTGAGTCAGTGTGTTGGCAGCAGCCACTATATTGGCACATGCCCGAATGCGAGTAGCAAAGGGTTCCATGGCTATAGCGAAGAGTGCAGGCGAAATATGGCAACCCTGTCGGCACCCCTTGAACAAGCGGAATGACTGCGACATTTCTTGGTTGGTTACCACGGACGCCATTGGGTGTGCATAAATAATTCTTATCCAATTAATAAATTCCTTTCCGAACCTGAAGTGCTCCAGAACCGACATCATATACTTCCACTCAATCCGATCAAACGCCTTCTCTGCATCAAGAGCTATTACCACTGCCTCAACCTTATGATCGTGATACATTACGTTGAAAAGACGTCTCAAATTGTAGTGTATATGTCGGCCCGGGATAAAACCTGTCTGGTCAGGGTGTATGATGTCAGAAATATATGCTTTCAATCGGTTTGCCAATATCTTTGTCAACACCTTGTTTTCTATGGGGAGTAACGACACGGGGCGATAAGACGACATCTCCATGGAATCTCTATCTTTTTCAAGATCAGTGCTATTGTAGCCTCATACAGTGTTTGCGAGAGTTTGGCATTTTCTTTGGATTGTTTAAACATTCGCAACATAAGTGGAGATAGACTGGCGCAGTACTTCTTATAGAATTCTATTACATATCCATCGGGCCCAGGGGCCTTGCTGTTTGGAAATTGTGCTATTGCCTTGTTAATTTCCTCTAAAGTTATCCCTGCATCGAGTGCAGCAGCTGCCCCCCTGTCTAGTTTAGGAAGTTCACATTCAGCAGGAAAGCGTTCCATAGTTTGTGGATAAGTAGCATCGCATTTTGATTGGTATAGCTCTGAGTAAAACTGCGCAAAGCATTTATTAATATCCTGCGGATCTGTTACTATTTTACACTTCTTGTCTTTTATTTTGTGAATAGCTCTAGATGCCTGTACATGCCTTAGCTGTCTTGCTAATAATTTATGTGGTTTGTCACCCAGTTCAAAATAACTTTGTTGCGTTCTAGCAAGTAAAGAGCCCACCCGTTTCGAAAGGATGGTATTGTATTCATATTTTAACTTTGTGATCTTCTCAAGGACTGTATACGAGGAATTCGTCCTAAAAACGTTCTCCTGTTCCCCTAACTCTCTTTCAATTTCTCTCAGCCTAGTATTGGTGCATTTCTTCCTCTCTGATGTATAAGAAATAATGTAACCTCTAATCACAGCCTTTAGAGATAAGCGTGGAGTCGTCAACATCCGAGGAAAAAGGCAATCTGCTCCTTCAAATATGGACAAAAAGCCTCATCTTTCAGCAGGTATGCGTCTAAGCGCCACGGTCGCCGACCTGTCGACATATTGTTGAGTTTCAGCACCATGGACACAGGAGAGTGGTCCGTAATTAGAATAGAGTGATAGTTAACCGACTCAGCTGCTGAAATTAGTTTGGAGTCCAACAAAAAATAGTCAATTCTGGAATATGATTTATGAGCTGATGAAAAGAAAGAATAATCCCTGTCTGTTGGGTGCGTCAGTCTCCAAATATCGACAATGTTAAGGTTTGTCATCAATGTATTTAGACAGACACTGGCATTTGATTTTTGATGTGACCTTGATAGCTGTTTATCTAAAAGAGGATCTAAGGTACAGTTAAAGTCCCCTCCAACAATAACACTTGTATCCAAGATATCCAAGATTGGTATGTCCTTAAATACCCTTTGAAAAAATAATGGATCATCGAAGTTGGGTCCATATAAATCGACCAAGGTCACTGGTTTCAAATTCAGTGTACCAGCCACAATAATATACCGACCATTCGGATCTGAAATCGAGGATGAGTAAACAAAAGGAATGTTTTTTTCAATCAGGATTGCTACCCCTCTCGCTTTTGCATCAAAGTTAGATATCTAACTGGTATATCTGACCGATCCAGCCGACTCGTAGCTTGGCCTGAGCGGAGCGTTTAATATGAGTTTCTTGAAGAAGCACTATGTCAGCACCCAGTGATTTAAGATGAGAAAAAAACCTTAGCTCGTTTCACCACATGCCCTACGCCATTACAGTTCCAGCTGACTATCTTTATTCCACCTGGTCTACTCTGTGCTCTGTCACTATGTGGCATTTCTTATTTTAGAGCAAATTGTTTCTGTCATACAAAACTCAGAAGAAAAACGTCCCGCCGGGCGGGAGCTTGTCTTGCCACCTGAATAAACGTGAACATAAAACACAGACCCCATCCCCCCTCCCGTCCCTTTACTGAGTGACTTCCCCAAACGAAGCACTCCTTGGCTAACACACAAACCTTAGGGTTTCTAGACATACAGTTTGAACTAACTTGTCGTCTATAGATGCTCCGAATATACGCTAATATTAAATAACACTTAACACTTAACTCTCACGTTAGGGGTGAGTGGTGCTAAAACATGATGTGCCAAACAATGCTATATTAGCCACAACATCTCACCTATCATATAAGTCCCAATTTCTGATCTTCTAATCGAAAAGACATAGGCCGGAAATCCAAACACATTCCTGGCCTGTATTTGGTCATTTAGCCGGCTGACACAGCCGTTCTGTATCCTCAGCCAGGGAGTTTGCTTGTCAAGAACAGTTCGGCCTCTTTTGGGTTGACAAACGTACGTGTTGATCCTTCAACTGTCACCTTAAACCGGGCTGGGAAGAGGAATCCATATCGGATGTTGGCCGCCCTGCATTTGTTGCGTACCTCATCATACTCTTTCCGTTGGTTCCTCACCTCCAAGGTAAGATCTGGGTATAAAGCCACCCTGGCTCCATTGAAGTTAAGGGGGAAGTTTTGACTAGCCAGCTTGAGGATGAAATCCCTGGTCTGGGGATAGTGCAGCCGTACAATGAATGGCCTTGGTGGCCCGCCCTTGGCCGGCTTCGTTGCCTGAGATCTGTGTGCGCGGTCGATCAGGATGGCCGTTTTGAAGTGTTCACTCCCCAGCAATGCCTGTATCAGCCCCGAGACAAATTCAGTGGGTTTCCCTTTCTCAGTGTCCTCCTGGATCCCACATATTCGGATGTTCTGGCATCTTGAATGCGACTCGAGCATTTCCAGTCAGGCTTCCAGGGTTTTGTTGTCATTTTTGAACGTTGCGCACTGTATCTCCATGTCCTGTAGCCTGGCCTTGTGATCGACTGTCGTCTGCTCAACCTCATGCACCCTTCTCTGAGTTGCCTTCACAGTTTCGGCCAAAGTCCCAATAGTCTTTGAGATATCAGCCAGCCTTGTGTCCACCTTCTTGCTTAGCGAGTTTATGGCAGCCAGTATGTAACTTTGCGTAGGCTCTGTGGGGATCTCTTGGAAACTAGCCTCTTCAGTTAACTCCTCGTGGGTTGGCGACGTTGAAATTGGTTTGTTGTCTATCTCATTCAAATTATCTTGTTTAGAGCTCCCTTTTTTGGTACCTTTTCCCTTCGTCATATTTGTTTGAAGTTATAGGTTGTGAGAGGTTAAGATAAATACTTTTTTTTTTCAAAATGGAGCGGAGCTCTAGCAAAGCACGTCTACTCCATAGCACGCTCTCTAGCGCCCCCCAACATTCATCTTCTCACCCATTCATAGAGTGGCCAGGGGGTGATGAAGGTGGTGAGATGTCGAGAACCCTCTGCTTTGAAACCTTGATGGTAGGCTTTTCCCTGGTCTAAGATGCTGAACCAGGAGTAGCCACCAAGGGTATCTGTCAGGTCTTGGATTCTGGGTAATGGGTTCTGGGTTCTGGGTAATGGGTTCCTGTCAGGTACCGTCTTCTGGCTTAACGGACGCACACAACAGGAGCGGAGTAAGGATGTAAGGATACTTAGATTTCACTATTCACCCCTTCATCAGAAGATCTTGAATATATCCCTTAACTTCTTGGAACAATGGCTTCGGGACTGACGACTACGTTCTCCGCACAGGAATGTCATATTTGAGGTTGAGTGACATTTGCAGGCTTGGAATACACCCAAGGCCATCGCTGTCTTGCGCAAGCGCTGCTGATTCTTCATATAACATCTTGGCTGTTTCTTGCTGCTTCTCGTCTAGGTGACTGATGCTAACTGGCGGGTGCCACAGTGACGGGTTTCCATCAGCTGGCGGGGGTGTTAACACTGTTGACCTTCACATTGAACTCTGATTTGCTTGATAAGTCTGTTTTAAGCACCTTCTGAACGGGCTGAATATTGCCCAGAGCTGTCTTTCGTGGCAGGATGATGTTGTGTTTTGTGTTGTTGCCTTACAGGCACTGCTAAATATGGCCTCCTTGGGTCCTGGATTTCTAGCAAGCCTGCACCCATATCCAGTTGCTGTAGCAGCGTACTTTTTCATCTGGCTCAAACAACACCGGGGCATCGGATTGGTCCATAGTGAGCGGAACTGTTCACTTGACCCAAGCTACCTGGCCAGCAGTAATGACTATGCCCTGATGGCCAACTCTCAGGCGTCCTTGCTGCACATTGAGTGTTATGGTCTGCATTACAGCTCACAATGGTCTTTGCTTTGTCGATCAGGACAGAGATGACCCCACAGAGTAGGGTCATGAGGGTAGGTCTGAGTCTTTGGTGTTCCTTGGACCAGTTCTTGAAGTATGTTGAACCCAAGCAATGGCCTCTCCAGTCATAGACTACTCACTAGGAAAGTGACGTTGATTAACAGACTGGGTCCTCATTCTCAGGTAAGTTTACTGTTATGGCAAACCCAACCGTCGAAAGGGATGAGGTCTCCATTTACTGCATACACCTCCAACTCGTTTCAATGAGCGGTCTGATATCCAGATAAGGTAGGTATTTGTCTTTCCGAATATGATCTATCATGCTGTCTTGAGCTCCCTTGTCAAGCAAAGCACTCACTCCTAAGCCTTTCAAGTTACACTGGGTCAGGGCTCTTCTCCCATGAGTCTTGCAATATGTTTATTTTCAGTAGCTGGTGGGTCTGGTGAGGGTATAGTAGAGGTCTTTCTCAGTCTTTGTTGTATGCTGACTTCTTCTGGCGTGATACAGGGAGGAGTATTGGTATTACTCCATGACTCTGTATTAAGTTCAGTTCTTTGGACGCTGTTAGCCTGGGATGGTTGCCGAAGCCCCAAGTGACTGGCTCCAGCTTCCCTGGCACTGCAGAAGAAGCAATGACTACAATTAGATAGACCCTGTTCGAAACATTTTGAACAGCCATAAGGTTTCTCTCATCTAGGCTGCGTAGTTTTACTGGTGGGACATCGGCACATATGATCTGATTGCCGTTGCGGTATTGACTGTTTCATTGAATCGATTATGCTATTGAGTGCATCTATTTTGGCTGAAAGAAGTTGTATGGTGGCAATCTTGGTTTTACGCCCAGATGCCTCTGGATTGGCACTGGCATCTGGTACAACTCCTAACTGCGCGCATATGACGTGTGTTGACAAGGCATGGGGCCTAGCCTTCATTGTCTCTCACTTTCCTCGTTATTCTCATCACACGTCTCAATATTGTCTCGTCACTGACATCATTACCTGAGGGTAGGGGTTTTAGTTCTCAGCAAATGTCGGTGTATTTACGCTGAAGCCCCTGGTGCACAGTGTGTAGGAAAACATCTTGAACAGCTGCACTGTATTTTGTGCCTGCATCAGGTAATTTATATGAGAACAGATCTCGTTGTTTTAGAGCTATCACACTGTAGAAGAACTGTTGTGGTGTCTCTTGCTCATCTTGTCTAGTGCACATTAGCTCCTGGAATAGTTCAGTACTGTTATTTTCTCGAGCCAGCAAAAATCTGTTACATTAGGAGGTGTTGTGTACAGATTGATGAGGCAACGTAAGGTAACAAAATATGAAAAAGTCAAGGGGTCTGAATACTTTCTGAATGCACTGTATATGATTGATATGTACAGTATACTCCTTCATGTGAGATTTTGAAATAAACATGTCACGTCTTCTTTCTTGTCTATCCATGTAGTCTTAATATGTCTTTGTTATTCAGAGACTAATGTAATGGTCTGATGCAGAGGAAAGTGTCAAATTAGACAGACTGTAACTTGAGCCCACTCATTATCACTGCTTTTCCTGTCAGTCCCTGTGTGCAGTTCCTCCAATGGTAAACTCTACCTCTGGCCCTTGCCAGTCATGCTGTTCACACCTTCCCAACCAGGGGACTCATTAGCTCCTAACACAGCCTGATGTCTACCTGGCTGTTTTGACAACCAGGTGCATTAGCCATGTTTTATACAACACAATTAAATGCGCTTTGTGCACTACGGAAGCTTAATGAACAAACACCTAGTCTCGCTCCTGAGGCTGATGCTTCCCATAGGCTTTTTGAAAGTTGTTTGAACAACTTTGTTTGTTGCATCACTGAAAAAATAAAGTGATATGTGTTCTATGGTTAATCAAAAACTTTATCTACCCTCGATTTTTCTTAGACAACAGTGATTTTACCTGTTAAAAAGTGTTCTATGCCTATGTCCAAGGGTTAAGCAGCACAACATGCATGATTAAATAAACTGTAAGTTTATGCTGCACACACATATAACAGCAGAACCGTCAGTAAACTCCGGGAACCCCAAGCCCACATGCAGGACAGAGTTTGATTCAGGAAAACATTGTAAAGTAAACATAGATATCAAATCAAATTGTATTTGTCACATGTGCCGAATACAACAGGTGAAATATAAAGAGCAGCAGTAAACGACAATAGCGGGGCTATGTACAGGGGGCACCGGTATTGAAGTAATTGAGGTAATTAGGTACATGTAGGTAGAGTTATTAAAGTGGCTTTGCATAGATATTAACAGAGAATAGCAGCAATGTGGGGGGGGGGGGTGCAAATAGTCTGGGTAGCCATTTGATTAGCTGTTTAGGAGTCCTGGCTTGGGGGTAGAAGCTGTTTAGAAGCCTATTGGACCTAGACTTGGTTCTCCGGTACCACTTGCCGTGCTGTAGCAGAGAGAACAGTCTATGACTAGGGTGGCTGGAGTCTAAGACAATTTTTAGGGCCTTCCTCTGACACGTCCTGATATAGAGGTCCTGAATGGCAGGGAGCTTGGCCCAGGTGGTGTACTGGGCCATACGCACTACCTGTAGTAGTAGTGCCTTGCGGTCGGAGGCCGAGCAGTTGCCATACCAGGCAGTGATGCAACCCATCAGAATGCTCTCGATGGTGCAGGTGTAAAACCTTCTTAAGACCCATGTCAAATCTTTTCAGACTCCTGGGGGGGAGCAGGTTTTGTCGTGCCCTCTTCACGACTGTCTTGGTGTGCTTGGACCATGTTAGCTTGTTGGTGATGTGGACGCCAAGGAACTTGGAGCTCTCAATCTGCTCCACTACAGCCCCGTTGATGAGAATGGGGGCATGCTCGGTCCTCCTTTTCCTGTAGTCCACAATAATCTAATTTGTCTTGATCATGTTGAGGGAGAGGTTGTTGTCCTTGCACCACATGGTCAGGTCTCTGAGCTCCTCCCTACAGGCTGTCTCATCGTTGTCAGTGATCAGGCCTACCACTGTTGTGTCATCAGCAAACTTGATGGTGTTGGAGTTGTGTCTGACCGTGCAGTCATGAGTGAACAGGGAGTATAGGAGGGGACTGAGCACACACCACTGAGTTGCCCCACTGTTGAGGATCAGTGTGGCGGATGTGTTGTTACCTATCCTTACCACCTGGGAGCGACCCGTCAGGAAGTCCAGGATCTATGAGCTTGGAGGGCACTATGGTGTTGAACGCTGAACTATAGTCAATGAATAGCATTCTCACATAGGTGTTCCTTTTTTCCAGGTGGGAAAGGGCAGTGTGGAGTGCAATAGAGATTGCATCATCTGTGGATCTGTTGGTGCGATATGCAAATTGGAGTGGGTCTAGTGTTTCTGGGATAATGGTGTTGATGTGAGCCATGACCAGCCTTACAAAGCATTTCATAGCTACAGACGTGAGTGCTACGGGTCGGTAGTCGTTTAGGCAGGTTACCTTAGTGTTCTTGGCCACAGGGACTATGGTGGTCTGTTTGAAACATGTTGGTACTACTGACTCAGACAGGGAGAGGTTGAAAATGTCAGTGTAGATACTTGCCAGTTGGTCAGCTCGTCCTCACAGTACATGTCCTGGTAATCCGTCTGGCCCTGCGGCCTTGTGACTGTTGACCTGTTTAAGGGTCTTACTTCCATCGGTTGCGGAGAGGGTAATCACACAGTCGTCCGGAACAGCTGATGCTCTCATGCATGTTTCATTGTTACTTGCCTCGAAGTTATTTAGTTTACAAGGCCTGCCACAGCCAATGAGCGTCGGAGCCGGTATAGTATGATTCGATCTTAGTCCTGTATTGACTCTTTTTCTGTTTGATGGTTCGTCGGAGGGCATAGCCGGATTTCTTATAAGCTTCCGGGTTAGAGTCCAGCTCCTTGAAAGTGGCAGCTCTACCCTTTAGCTCAGTGCAAATGTTGCCTGTAATCCATGGCTTTTGGTTGGGGTATGTACTTACAGTCACTGTGGGGACGGCGTCCTCGATGCACTTATTGATGAAGCCAATCACTGATGTGGTGTACTCCTCAATGCCATCTGTGCTGGCAAAACAGTCCTGTAATTTAGCATCTGCTTCATCTGACCAATTTTTAATAGACTGAGTCAATGGTTCTTCCTGCTTAAATCTTTGCTTTTAAGCAGGAATCAGGAGGATAGAATTATGGTCAGATTTACCAAATGGAGGGCGAGGGCGAGCTTTGTACGCGTCTCTGTGTGTGGAGTAAAGGTGGTCTAGAATGTTTTTCCCTCTGGTCGCACATTTAACATGCTGATAGAAATTTGGTAAAACTGATTTAAGTTTCCCTGCATTAAAGTCCCCGGCCAGTAGGAGCGCCACCTCTGGAAAAGCGTTTTCCTGTTTGCTTATGGTCAGAATACAGCTCATTGATTGCGGTTTTAGTGCCAGCCTCAGTCTGTTGTGGTATGTAGACAGCTACGAAAAATACAGATAAACTCTCGAGGTAAATAGTGTTGTCTACAGCTTATCATGAGATACTCTACCTCAGGTGAGAAAAACCCTGAGACTTCCTTAGATATCATACACCAGCTATTGTTTACAAATATGCATAGGCCCCCGCCCCGTGTCTTACCAGAAGCTGCTGTTCTGTCCTGCCTATAGAGTTTGTAACCCGCCAGCTGACCTGTATGTTCTTAATGTCGTCATTCAGCCATGACTCGGTGAAACATAAGATATTACAGTTTTTAATGTCCCGTTGGTAGGATATACATGCTTTCAGTTCGTCCCATTTATTTTCCAGCAATTGAATGTTAGCTAGCAGAACGGAAGGCAAGAGCAGATTTGCCACTCGTCGCCTGATCTTCACGTTTCCTTTTCCAGCGAATCACAGGGATCTGGGCCTGGTCGGGTGCCCATAGTATAACCCTCGCGTCTGACTCATTGAAGAATAACTCCTCGTCCAATTTGTGGAGAGTAATCCCATTCCAGAAGCTCTTTTTGTCATTAAAGACAGTAGCAGCAACATTATGCACAAAAAAGTCACGAACAATGCAAAAAAAAAAAAAAAATAGCATTGTTGGTTAAGAGCCGATAAGATGGCAGCCATACCCTCCGGCACAATCTTAGTGTAATAAGCATTAACAAACAGGAATCACAGGGGAGTACAGTGCATTCAGAAGTACTCAGACCACTTGACTTTTTCCCCAAAAATTTACATTACAGCCTTATTCTAAAATTGATTAAATAATTTTTTCATCAGCAATCTACACAAAATACCCCATAATGACAAAGAGAAAAAATGTTTTTTTTTTAGAAATGTTGGCAAATTGAGTAAAAATAAAAAACAGAAATACATTTTTTAGATACGTAGAGCTCCGAGACAGGATTGTGTTGAGGCACAGATCTAGGGAAGGGTACCAAAAAATGTCTGCAGCACTGAAGAACACAGTAGCCTCAATCATTCTTAAGCCTTGTGTGGTGTTCAGGTCTGTGCGACCCATTTTCAGTGTTTACAAAAATAAAAATGATACAATGAATTATTCTTCCAACCTGAGACTCATTGACCTTGGCTCATTTTCTGTGAAGAACATGTAAAAGGACTGTTACGGATAGTTATCCTGTGTGTGTGTGTATCCTGTGTGTGTTTCTTTTCTCTCCTTCTTCCCTCACAGGTGAAAATCATCACTCCCCAATCAGTCAACAATCAATCATCAATCAGAAGACACACATCCTCCTATTTCCTGACCTATCACAGTTCCTTCCCCATGGTTTAAAAACCCCATCATTTGTTTGTTCTAGAGCTCAGCTCAATCTCTCTGTAAATGTCATGTCTGTAGGTCTCTGTGTTTCACTCTCGCTTTGTGTCTTAACCTCTCTTTTGTTTAAGCACCTCATAGCACTTTGTCATCACCTGTGAGTAGTATTTTTGGTTAGTTAGTTAGCTGTTGTTAAAGTAGGCTAGTCTAGCTTAGGAGTGTTTTTGAATACTTATTGTTTCTTTCCTTGGGTCCAGCTCAGCCCCTTTTCCTGCTCCCCCCATTACCGTGTGTTTATAAATAAACCTAGAGTTTGACGGTAGATTTCTGTTGTCGTGGTTATTTCGTTCACACTTTTCCTTTGTCACAATAATAATTTGCATGAGTTATGTTACGGGTCTCATTAACATCCCCCCTAGACTGTCGGGCCAAAAGGGATTCGTAACAGGACACATTTTCATTGAGTGCACACTGTACACATGTATATTACATCTGGTGTTTGGGTCCACTGGACCCGTGGGTAAAAGTATGGGAAAGTGTGTGTGTAGGTGAAAACAAATAAAACTGAAACAAAAAGATTTTGTGTGTTCCTTCACTCTGTCTTCCTCCGCCCTGGGCCTACTGCTTCAACATAGCACCAAGAACCTGTCTGTCTGCCTGTCTCCCGCTTTTCTAGAGCTCTTTGCCCTTTTTAGTGTGTGAAACTACACAATGTTTTGCTGGAACCTGCACAATGTTATAACAATACATAATTTCTATACATTATTTTGATATATTGTAAAAAAAAAAAATCAGTATTTTCCCACACTCTACCTCGGCCAGGTGCTAATTGGAGGAGGGATACAACAAATAAATAGCTTTGCATGTGTGGCTACTTACCACAATTAACCAGTATGACAAAAATAATCTCTGCTCAGGGGGCCTTAGAAATCATTTTTGCAGAGAGAGAAGCTAGTGTGGAAGTATGTCTTCCACTTTGGAAGATGAAGAATTTTACAAATATGAGGATCATGTGTCTGTCAATTCGGAGTCTGACAGTGAGTTGGAAGAAGAGGATGAGATTGACCCTCAGCCAGCCCGAGATTAGCCAGCCCCAGGACCAGCCCATCAGCTCAATGTCCGTTGGTGCGTGTGAGTAACTGTGCTGTGTGTTTTGGGCTTTCGTGCCCTTGTGGATTGCACAGATGATTACGGGACTGGTAATCATCGTGCCTTTACACGGCATGCCTTGATTTGGGCTGAATAAAAAAAACTTTTACGCATTCCTGCGCCTGTCTCCCGAATCAATCATACCAATGTGACACAAATATGCAGGACATAAAGTCTTATTTTAAACTGTTCATCACAGACACCATCCAGAAAATCATTCTGGACTGCTCTACTTTGGAGGGAAGGTGTGTTTTTGGAGAGAGATGGAAGGAGATGGACCAAACTCATTTACATGCATACTTTGCGGTTCTTATCTTTGCTGGTGTTTTCAGATCTAACAGGGAATCCATAGACTCCCTGTGGGATGCAGAAACTGGCAAATAACTTTTGTGTAACTGTGTCTCTGGAAAACGTTCACATTATTTCCAGGATTATACATTTACATTTACATTTAAGTCATTTAGCAGACGCTCTTATCCAGAGCGACTTACAAATTGGTGAATTCACCTTCTGACATCAGTGGAACAGCCACTTTACAATAGTGCATCTAAATCATTTAAGGGGGGGGGGGTGAGAAGGATTGCTTTATCCTATCCTAGGTATTCCTTGAAGAGGTGGGGTTTCAGGTGTCTCCGGAAGGTGGTAATTGACTCCGCTGTCCTGGCGTCGTGAGGGAGTTTGTTCCACCATTGGGGGGCCAGAGCAGCGAACAGTTTTGACTGGGCTGAGCGGGAACTGTACTTCCTCAGTGGTAGGGAGGCGAGCCAGAGGTGGATGAACGCAGTGCCCTTGTTTGGGTGTAGGGCCTGATCAGAGCCTGGAGGTACTGCGGTGCCGTTCCCCTCACAGCTCCGTAGGCAAGCACCATGGTCTTGTAGCGGATGCGAGCTTCAACTGGAAGCCAGTGGAGAGAGCGGAGGAGCGGGGTGACGTGAGAGAACTTGGGAAGGTTGAACACCAGACGGGCTGCGGCGTTCTGGATGAGTTGTAGGGGTTTAATGGCACAGGCAGGGAGCCCAGCCAACAGCGAGTTGCAGTAATCCAGACGGGAGATGACAAGTGCCTGGATTAGGACCTGCGCCGCTTCCTGTGTGAGGCAGGGTCGTACTCTGCGGATGTTGTAGAGCATGAACCTACAGGAACGGGCCACCGCCTTGATGTTAGTTGAGAACGACAGGGTGTTGTCCAGGATCACGCCAAGGTTCTTAGCGCTCTGGGAGGAGGACACAATGGAGTTGTCAACCGTGATGGCGAGATCATGGAACGGGCAGTCCTTCCCCGGGAGGAAGAGCAGCTCCGTCTTGCCGAGGTTCAGCTTGAGGTGGTGATCCGTCATCCACACTGATATGTCTGCCAGACATGCAGAGATGCGATTCGCCACCTGGTCATCAGAAGGGGGAAAGGAGAAGATTAATTGTGTGTCGTCTGCATAGCAATGATAGGAGAGACCATGTGAGGTTATGACAGAGCCAAGTGACTTGGTGTATAGCGAGAATAGGAGAGGGCCTAGAACAGAGCCCTGGGGGACACCAGTGGTGAGAGCGAGTGGCGAGGAGACAGCTTCTCGCCACGCCACCTGGTAGGAGCGACCTGTCAGGTAGGACGCAATCCAAGCGTGGTCCGCACCGGAGATGCCCAACTCGGAGAGGGTGGAGAGGAGGATCTGATGGTTCACAGTGTCGAAGGCAGCCGATAGGTCTAGAAGGATGAGAGCAGAGGAGAGAGAGTTAGCTTTAGCAGTGCGGAGCGCCTCCGTGATACAGAGAAGAGCAGTCTCAGTTGAATGACTAGTCTTGAAACCTGACTGATTTGGATCAAGAAGGTCATTCTGAGAGAGATAGCGGGAGAGCTGGCCAAGGACGGCACGTTCAAGAGTTTTGGAGAGAAAAGAAAGAAGGGATACTGGTCTGTAGTTGTTGACATCGGAGGGATCGAGTGTAGGTTTTTTCAGAAGGGGTGCAACTCTCGCTCTCTTGAAGACGGAAGGGACGTAGCCAGCGGTCAGGGATGAGTTGATGAGCGAGGTGAGGTAAGGGAGAAGGTCTCCGGAAATGGTCTGGAGAAGAGAGGAGGGGATAGGGTCAAGCGGGCAGGTTGTTGGGCGGCCGGCCGTCACAAGAAGCGAGATTTCATCTGGAGAGAGAGGGAGAAAGAGGTCAGAGCACAGGGTAGGGCAGTGTGATCAGAACCAGCGGTGTCGTTTGACTTAGCAAACGAGGATCGGATGTCGTCGACCTTCTTTTCAAAATGGTTGACGAAGTCATCTGCAGAGAGGGAGGAGGGGGGGGGAGGAGGATTCAGGAGGGAGGAGAAGGTGGCAAAGAGCTTCCTAGGGTTAGAGGCAGATGCTTGGAATTTAGAGTGGAAGAACGTGGCTTTAGCAGCAGAGACAGAGGAGGAAAATGTAGAGAGGAGGGAGTGAAAGGATGCCAGGTCCGCAGGGAGGCGAGTTTTCCTCCATTTCCCCTCGGCTGCCCGGAGCACTGTTCTGTGAGCTCGCAATGAGTCGTCGAGCCACGGAGCGGGAGGGGAGGACCAAGCCGGCCTGGAGGATAGGGGACATAGAGAGTCAAAGGATGCAGAAAGGGAAGAATTATCCGCTTCGATAACCGAGACACCAGACCAGCTCGGCGGCAGAGAGACAAGCTAGCTGCAATCAGGTCAGTGAGGGACAAGTGGGTGGACCGCCTTCCCCTGTTTTACAACATTACTGTTGATGACCAGCTTATGCCATTTAGGGGCCGCTGCCCCTTCAGGCAGTACATACGGTCGAAACTCGCAAAATATGGAATCAAGATCTGCGCTGCCTGTGATGCTGCTTCATCATATGCATGGAACCTGCAATTGTATACAGGGAAGCCAGATGGAGGAGCCTCTGAGAAGAACCAAGAGATGTGGGATGTCCTGGACGTGTCACAGCATCTCATGCGATAACTGTTTTACATCTCTCAAGCTTGGACAGGAGCTCCTCAAGAGGAAGCTGACGATGGTAGGAACAGTATGAAAAAACAAGCCAGAGCTCCCACCTCACCTTTTGAATACACGGAGCAAGCCTATCAATTCCTCTAAGTTTGTGTTCACGGCAGACATGTCCCTAGTGTCCTACGTGCCAACGACAGTCCAAAATCTGGTACTCATGAGTACGTTGCATAGGGATGGGAGAATCTGTGGCCAGGAACATCAAAAAACAGAAATCTTAATGGATTTCAATGTCACAAAAGGGGGGGTGGACAATTTAGACAAGCTGGTTACTGGCTAGAGCTGCAGAAGAAGAACCCTACGCTGGCCACTTGTGATATTCTTCCATATCTTGGATATCTCGGGGTACAACGTGTTTGCCATCTGGATGGCGTTGAATCCAGAGGGAAGCTCCAGAAGAGACAGTTCTTTCTCGGCATTGGTAAGACCTCAAATCCAGAGGAAGACGCATATCCCAAGGACCCCAGCTTCTGCAGCCATCGTGAGGAAGATTCAGGAGGAGGATGCTGGTGCCCCATCCACCTGACCCACAGAACCAATATCCTCAATACCGGCAGTAAGTGTGAGTGACGTTGTTGCATGTGTTTGTGTCTGACTCACCTACTTTGGCCTGCTGTAACTATACATGTGAGTGAGATTTTGGTCAAATTCCTGAACTAAGTGTTTTCATCATTCTAGATTGCAGCTGATAGCAACAAGAAAAAGTGCTGCAATGTGTGTGGACCTATGAAGGACAGGAAGACAGTGCACATGGATCATTTGCATTTGCAACACACACACAGCAGGGTAGCCTAGTGGTTAGAGCGTTGGACTAGTAACCGGAAGGTTGTGAGTTCAAATGACAAGGTACAAATCTGTCGTTCTGCCCCTGAACAGGCAGTTAACCCACTGTTCCCAGGCCGTCATTGAAGAATAAGAATGTGTTCTTAACTGACTTGCCTGGTTAAATAAAAAAAGGTAAAAATTAACTTGTAAGTCGCTCTGGATAAGAGCGTCTGCTAAATGACTTAAATGTAATGTAAATGTAAAACTACCTCTAAAGACCATCCATATTGGATTTCTATTTGCCATATATTTTTGAACTGTGCTGTAATGTTTCATAAAAGTTCTGAACCTATCAATTCTCATTGTTTCTACAGATTGAAAATAAAAATTTTGCTAAAAGTAATATTATATTATTGATCGATTGACTATGACTTACATGTCAGTTCATAAACCATGTGCCATGGAATCGGTGCATCAAAACTCTCTTCCCAACTATTTTGCAATCTATATTTTGCACTGCTGTCAATTTTTTGGTCATTAAATTAAACTGGTATACTTTTTTATTTATCACAATTTTCTTTAACCTCTTGAAACTCCCCATCCCGGATCCGGGATTGTGACTAAGCCTCAGGCTCATTAGCATAACGCAACGTTAACGATTTCTGAAAATCGCAAATAAAATTAAAATAATGCGTTTGCTCTCAAGCTTAGCCTTTTCTTAACAACACTGTCATCTCAGATTTTCAAAATATGCTTTTGAACCATAGAAATTGACTAATTTGTGTAAGAGTATGCAAAGCTAGCATAGCATTTTGTGTAGCATGTAGCACGCAACATTTTCACAAAAGCCAGATAACCAAATAAATAAAATCATTTACCTTCGAAGAGCTTCTGATGTGTTCAATGAGGAGACTCCCAGCCACATACCAAATGCGCAGTGTTTCCTGAAAGCGTCTGTGTGTAGGAGAAATCGTTCCGTTTTCTACATTGCGCCTGGCTACCGAAACGAACCGAAAATGCAGTCACCTACAACGTGAAACTTTTTCCGGATTAACTACATAATATCGACCGAAACATGGCAAACGTTGTTTGGAATCAATCCTCAAGGTGTTTTTTCACATATCTCTTCATTGACATGCAGTTCGTGGAAGCTTGCTTCTCTCTCTGTGCCCCATGGAAAAATACTGGCAGGTGACTTTTGCGCACCAATTTCGGCGCAGGACACCGGGCGGACACGTGGTAAATGTGGTCTCTTATGGTCAATCTTCCAACGATCTGCCTACAAATACGTCACAATGCTGCAGACACCTTGGGGAAACGACAGAAAGGGCAGACTCATTCCTCTTGCGTTCACAGCCATATAAGGAGATCATGAAAGACAGAGCCTCAAAAATCCTTGTAATTTCCTGGATGCCAAGTCATCTTGGTTTTGCCTGAAGCTCACGTTAAAGGGCAAGCACAGAGAAGATATTTGTATTTCTGGACACGTCAGAGTGTTTTCTTTCGAACAGTAGCAATTATATGCATAGTCGAGCATCTTTTTGTGACAAAATATCTTGTTTAAAACGGGAATGTTTTTCTTCCAAAATTGAAATAGCGCCACCATAAGTGTAAGAGGTTAACCAATTATGGTCTTTAATGCAGGGCCGACAGACAAGTTCCTCACTTTCTCCCCCTTCCACTTTCCTCTTCCATTTTTGCGGTAACACTGTGATTAGGTTGTAATTTTGAGTAGAGCAGACACTTCCATATGTTTTTTTTAGCTGCATGTGTGACATAACAACACAAGTTCAAAAAAATAAATCTCCAAAAATATGTTTTCAATTCATATTGGTTATCAATTAGTATATTTGAGTTCAACAACAATATTTGTTGTATTGTTACCCATTTTTTTACCAAAAATGGCGGACGGAAGACAGGGTGGTGCGGCAGGTGCCGCTTCTCATTCGAATGCTGTAATTTTATCTAAACCATCAGGTGTACGCCGATCCCAGCTAAGTAACTCATGCAAAGAGTTAAAGCGCAATTATGTGTTTTATCTCCAGTACTCTGCCATGATTGTCAGTTATGTAGCTGCTCTACTGATAATCTCAGTGCGTCCTTGCTGGGATGACACAATCAGTCTACTACCGGAGAATATCAACACCAAACACATTGGTTCACCGTTCCACGGGAGCAGACAGTACACAGCATACCATAATGGCCAAGTCTCCCTCGCTCCTTATTCTACTGAACCGCTTAGGCGTAACAAACACAAGTCCAACATTTATTGGAAACTGTTAAACTACCTGTTCACTACCCTCCTGCTCTCAGGGGATGTACAACTCAATCCTGGGCCCAATATCACCGAGCCAGTGATACGCACCGGAGTGGAGAGCGGTGGATGGCCTCGTCCACTGGTCGTCGCCGCTGTGGAGGTGGGTGAGTGCTATGGTCCTATGGTTTCTCTCGACTCACCCGACTCCAGGATAGATTTTGACTCTTCAAACATACCAGAGTCGCTATATGCGATCCCTGACTCTGCTTCTGGTACGCAAGCTATTTTAATTAGTTCCCCGCATCCAGTGCAGGCGGGAGGGATTGTTAATTGCGCTACCGAACTGCCCCTAATCAAAACGAAACAAAACGGCCTAAACCCAGCCGTCAGAAAACACAGAAAATTACATTTTTTTCAGTGTGTCAATCACTCTCGAGTCATCTGGGACCCACGAGCTAAGCCCAAGGGACTACTAGGGGGGCACTTGAACATTTGTAGTGTCATTCCAAAAAGTGATCAAATTCAATATCTACTCACAGACTCCAACCTTGACTTTCTCTGCCTCTCAGAGACATGGCTCCATAAACACTCTCCATATGCTGCTTTGATTGTGCCTGGCTACAATGTTTTCAGGGGAGACAGGATTGAAGGAAGAGGAGGGGGTGTGATGATTTACATTAAAGAACATATCCGATGTAAACAAATTGAGTGGTCATGTGATAATGAACTAGAATGTATCGGCCTGAAAGTTACACTGTCTCCCCAAATGTCTTTTACCCTCATTGGAATGTATAGGCCACCTTCCACCAAAAGTGTGTTTTTTGATCAGTTTAATACCATGCTTAGGGAATGTGATTTTGGGAAAGAGGTCACCTTAATGGGAGATTTTAACATTAATTATGAAGACAAGTGTTGTAGGAAAACCCTCAAACGGATCACTAATACCTTTGACCTTACACAGCTAGTTAAAGGGCCAACCAGGGTGACTTGTTGCTCTAAAACACAGTAATAAACCAGAGAGAGTGACTAAATCATTCAATATGGTTACTGGGCTGTCTGATCATAATCTGACACTTATAGCCAGAAAGCTGTCTAAGAGCAGGTTTAACCTCTCTACTGTTAGAAAGCCGGATCAACTCAGAATACCTAAGAGTGAATTAAAATATTTTGAAAAAGCAATTAAGGGAATAAACTGGAATGATCTCTTGTCCTATACAGACGTGGAAGCTGATAGTCAGGTTTTTCTATCCACAATCCAGACTACAATAAATGGCTTCCTAAAGAAAATCAAATCCAAACCTGGCCAAAAGAGCACTCTTCCTTGGCTAAATGGAGAAATCTGGAAATTGATGACAGAACGAGATTATGCTCTAAAAATAGCCCTAAAATCTAAATTAGAGCATGACAGATGTAGGTTTACCATGTTGAGAAATAAGGTGATGAAAGAAATCAGACAGGCCAAGGCAAACTTTTTTATTAACATAATTGGTGAAGCAAAAGGAAATTCTAAATTGATATGGGAGAATCTAAAAAAGTTAAAATAGGGATGCGATTTGAGAAGTTATAAGAAGTAGTAACACTGCAAAAAAGACTAGAAATCATGGTGAATAACAATCTAACACAGGATGCAGTCGAAATAGCAATAGCCTTCAATTCCTACTTTATTGACTCTGTCAGGGCACTGACACAGAACCCCTCCACCGGTTTATTGGGCTCAGTGCTAGTGAATGACACTCAACCTGTCTTCATCATAAGGGAGGTTTCTGAGTCAAAGGTGAACAAGGTGATTAGCTCACTAAAGAACTCTAAAGCCAAAGATGCGTTTGGGATGGACTCTACCTTTCTTAAAAACTACAAAGAGTCACTCATTGGCCCCATTACTAAGGTCACCAACACATCTATTGGTCTCGGTGTGTTTCCAAGGGTATGGAAGTCGGCCATAATAACGGCCATCTTTAAATCAGGCGACCCTGCTGACGTGAGTAACTACAGGCCCATTAGTATACTACCTGTGGTGTCAAAGGTTGTTGAAAAGTGTGTAGCAGAACAACTGATTGCCCACCTCAACAACAGCCCCTTCACATTACACTCCATGCAGTTTGGCTTCAGAGCGAAACACTCCACAGAAACGGCCAACTGCTTTCTTCTGGAAAATGTGAAGTCCAAGATGGACAAAGGGGGTGCTGTTGGGGCTGTGTTTCTGGACCTAAGGAAGGCTTTTGATACTGTTAACCATGAGATTCTCATCACAAAATTGTCAAAGTTCAACTTTTCCTCTGATGCCTTGAGATGGATGAAATCATACCTTGAAGGCAGAACTCAGTGTGTCAGAGTGAGCAATGAGCTGTCGCCCTATCGTAGCTATGATGTGGGCGTGCCCCAAGGGTCAATACTGGGGCCCCTCCTGTTCAGCCTGTTCATTAATGATCTGCCTTCTGTCTGTACTGGGTCTGAAGTTCAAATGTATGCTGATGATACAGTGATATACAGTGCCTTGCGAAAGTATTTGGCCCCCTTGAACTTTGCGACCTTTTGCCACATTTCAGGCTTCAAACATAAAGATATAAAACTGTATTTTTTTGTGAAGAATCAACAACAAGTGGGACACAATCATGAAGTGGAACGGCATTTATTGGATATTTCAAACCTTTTTAACAAATCAAAAACTGAAAAATTGGGCGTGCAAAATTATTCAGCCCCTTTACTTTCAGTGCAGCAAACTCTCTCCAGAAGTTCAGTGAGGATCTCTGAATAATCCAATGTTGACCTAAATGACTAATGATGATAAATACAATCCACCTGTGTGTAATCAATTCTCAGTATAAATGCACCTGCACTGTGATAGTCTCAGAGGTCCGTTAAAAGCGCAGAGAGCATCATGAAGAACAAGGAACACACCAGACAGGTCCGAGATACTGTTGTGAAGAAGTTTAAAGCTGGATTTGGATACAAAAAGATTTCCCAAGCTTTAACTTCTTGAAACTCCCCATCCCGGATCCGGGTTTGTGACTAAAGCCTCGGGCTCATTAGCATAACGCAACGTTAACAATTTCTGAAAATCGCAAATAAAATGAAAATAATGCGTCTGCTCTCAAGCTTAGCCTTTTCTTAACAACACTGTCATCTCAGATTTTCAAAATATGCTTTTGAACCATAGAAATTGACTAATTTGTGTAAGAGTATGCAAAGCTAGCATAGCATTTTGAGTAGCATTTAGCACGCAACATTTTCACAAAAACCAGATAACCAAATAAATAAAATCATTTACCTTTGAAGAGCTTCTGATGTTTTCAATGAGGAGACTCTCAGTTACATACCAAATGCGCAGTTTTTCCTGAAAGCGTCTGTGTGTAGGAGAACTCGTTCCGTTTTCTACATTGCGTCTGGCTACCGAAACGAACCGAAAATTCAGTCACCTACAACGTAAAACTTTTTCCGGATTAACTACATAATATCGACCGAAACATGGCAAACGTTGTTTGGAATCAATCCTCAAGGTGTTTTTTCACATATCTCTTCATTGATATGCAGTTCGTGGAAGCTTGCTTTCCTCTCTGTATCGCATGGAAAAATACTGGCAGGTGACTTTTGCGCACCAATTTCGGCGCAGGACACCGGGCGGACACCTGGTAAATGTGGTCTCTTATGGTCAATCTTCCAATGATCTGCCTACAAATACGTCACAATGCTGCAGACACCGTGGGGAAACGACAGAAAGGGCAGGCTCATTCCTCTCGCATTCACAGCCATATAAGGAGACAATGGAAAACAGAGCCTCAAAAATCCTTGTCATTTCCTGGATGCCATCTCATCTTGGTTTTGCCTGAAGCTCACGTTCTAGGGCACGCACAGAGAGTATCTTGGTATTTCTGGACACGTCAGAGTGTTTTCTTTCGAATGGTATCAATTATATGCATAGTCGAGCATCTTTTTGTGACAAAATATCTTGTTTAAAACGGGAACGTTTTTCATCCAAAAATGAAATAGCGCCCCCATAGATGTAAGAGGTTTTAAACATCCCAAGGAGCACTGTGCAAGAGATAATATTGAAATGGAAGGAGTATCAGACCACTGCAAATCTACCAAGACCTGGCCGTCCCTCTAAACTTTCAGCTCATACAAGGAGAAGACTGATCAGAGATGCAGCCAAGAGGCCCATGATCACTCTGGATGAACTGCAGAGATCTACAGCTGAGGTGGGGGACTCTGTCCATAGGACAACAATCAGTCGTATATTGCACAAATCTGGCCTTTATGGAAGAGTGGCAAGAAGAAAGCCATTTCTTAAAGATATCCATAAAAAGTGTTGTTTAAAGTTTGCCACAAGCCACCTGGGAGACACACCAAACATGTGGAAGAAGGTGCTCTGGTCAGATGAAACCAAAATTGAACTTTTTGGCAACAATGCAAAACGTTATGTTTGGCGTAAAAGCAACAAAGCTCATCACCCTGAACACACCATACCCACTGTCAAACATGGTGGTGGCAGCATCATGGTTTGGGCCTGCTTTTCTTCAGCAGGGACAGGGAAGATGGTTTAAAATTGATGGGATGATGGATGGAGCCAAATACAGGACCATTCTGGAAGAAAACCTGATGGAGTCTGCAAAAGACCTGAGACTGGGACGGAGATTTGTCTTCCAACAAGACAATGATCCAATACATAAAGAAAAATCTACAATGGAATGGTTCAAAAATAAACATATCCAGGTGTTAGAATGGCCAAGTCAAAGTCCAGACCTGAATCCAATCGAGAATCTGTGGAAAGAACTGAAAACTGCTGTTCACAAATGCTCTCCATCCAACCTCACTGAGCTCGAGCTGTCTTGCAAGGAGGAATCGGAAAAAAATTCAGTCTCTCGATGTGCAAAACTGATAGAGACATACCCCAAGTGACTTACAGCTGTAATCGCAGCAAAAGGTGGCGCTACAAAGTATTAACTTAAGGGGGCTGAATAATTTTGCACGCCCAATTTTTCAGTTTTTGATTTGTTAAAAAAGTTTGAAATATCCAATAAATGTCGTTCCACTTAATGATTGTGTCCCACTTGTTGTTGATTCTTCACAAAAAAATACAGTTTTATATCTTTATGTTTGAAGCCTGAAATGTGGCAAAGGTCGCAAAGTTCAAGGGGGCCGAATACTTTCGCAAGGCACTGTATGTGCATGCAAAGAGCAAACAACAAGCTGCACAAGAACTCACTACTGTAATGGTCCAGGTTACAAAATGGCTCAGTGACTCGTGTTTGCATCTCAATGTGAAAAAAACTGTTTGCATGTTCTTCACAAAGAGGGCAACAGATGCTACTGAGCCAGATGTCTATGTGTCAGGGGAGAAGCTCCAGGTGGTATCCGATTTTAAGTACCTTGGCATCATACTTGATTCCAACCTCTCTTTTAAAAAGCATGTGAAAAAGGTCATTCAAATAACTAAATTCAACCTAGCTAATTTCCGATTTATACGAAATTGTTTGACTACAGAGGTAGCAAAACTGTACTTCAACTCTACGATACTCCCCCACTTAACATACTGCTTGACTAGTTGGGCCCAAGCTTGCTGTACAACATTAAAACCTATTCAGTCTGTCTACAAACAGGCTCTCAAAGTGCTTGATAGGAAGCCCAATAGCCATCATCAGTGTCACATCCTTAGAAAGCATGAGCTCTTGAGTTGGGAAAATCTTGTGCAATACACCGACGCATGTCTTGTATTCAAGATCCTTAATGGCCTGGTTCCCCCTCCACTCAATATTTTTGTTAAACAGAAAACCCAGACATATGGCAGCAGATCCACAAGGTCTGCCATGAGAGGTGACTGTATAGTTCCCCTAAGGAAAAGCACCTTTAGTAAATCTGCATTCTCTGTGAGAGCTTCCCATGTCTGGAATACACTGCCATCAGACACACATAACTGCACCACATGTCACACTTTCACAAAATGCTTGAAGACATGGCTAAAGGTCAATCAGATTTGTGAACATGGTCCCTAGCAGTGTGTTGCCGCTTTCCATGTTGTCTGTTGTCTGTAGCTTGTGAGGTGTGGAAACACTTTGTTGCTTTTATGAATTTTGTCTTGCTGCTTTTTGCTCTATGTTGCTCTGTCTGTATGCTACGTCTTGCTTGTACTATGTTGCTATGTCTTGCTTGTTCTATATTGCTATTGTCTATATTGTAATTGTTTTTAAAAACCTGCCCAGGGACTGCGGTTGAAAATTAGCCGGCTGGCTAAAACCTGCACTTTTACTGAAACGTTGATTAATGTGCACTGTCCCTGTAAAAATAAAAATAAACTCAAACTCTTGAATATAATAGATTTTTGTTTCCAAAAATAACATTTTATCAAAAAAATGAATACAGCTTTTATTGACAAATAGGATCTTGCAGAGGTATAAAGCAAATATTAACCATCTATGATGTCTATGTTGCTTGTAATTTATTTCAGTCAACATCTTAGTATTAAGTATTTTCAAGTAAATTGTTATGGCTGTATTGTTTTAAAAACCCAACAATGTTGTGGGTCCATCAGACCCGCATGCATACATTGGGTGAATAACAAAAACATGAACACCACACAAGGGTTAAATGGAAGAAGTTTGGAACCGCCAAGACGCTTCGTAGAGCTGGCCACCCGGCCAAACTGAGCAATCGGTGGAGAAGGGTCTTGGTCAGTGAGGTGAGGTGACCAAGAAACCGATGGGCACTCTGACAGAGCTCCAGAGTTCTTTTGTGGAGATATGGAGAGTATAGACATGCTATTCTAGAATGATGACATCACTGATCAATGCCTGAAGCCATCTCTATAGACCATGTTTGCTGATGGCTGATGTAACTGTCCGTCTATGAGTATTGGTTATTTTTTCTCTCAATTCTGTCCATTCGGAAAGCCCCCTCGAGCCAGTGTCTCCATTCCTTCAATGCCATCTTAACTTGCCGCTAGGATGCTCTTCAAAAGTGTTGAATGGACAAAAAAACTGCATTATAAGAGGTCATTTTTACAATGGATTTACCCCCCCCCCCCTTGATACCTCTTCTCTATCACGTGATATTGTGACATTGTGAGGCCAGTGCACTGGCCACTCCAGTACGAAGAAGGGGAACTGCTACTTACCCAGGTGTAGTCAGCATGCAGTGTGTCTGGACCCTCTCCCTGCTTCAGCTAGTTGCCCTGTGGGCCAACGCAGCAGTGATCACTGAAAATGGCCTCCCCAACCTCTGAGAGCAGGCACCCAGCCAGCTGCCAGACCTGCCTTAGTTGGACAACAATTTGGTTTATTGCGTCACTGAATAAATAAAGTTACATGTGTTCGATGGTTAATCAAAAACTTGATCAGTCTACACCGATTTGCTTTATATAACCGTTAGTTTCCCTTTTAAGTTAAGTTTTCTATGCCTATGTTCAAGGGTCATGCACAGTTACATAAACTGTAAGTTTAGGCTGCACACACATATAACAGCAGCAAACTCTGGGAACCCCGAGCCCACATGCAGGACAGAGTTTGACTCAGGAAAACATGGTAAAGTAAACATGGATAAGCATCAACAAACAGGAATGACCGGAGAATAGACATGCTCTTTTCGATGATGAAATCACTGGTCAATGTCTGAAGCCTTTGCCTTCCCTATGGATCATGTTTGCTGTGGGCTGACAATACTGCTTTGGTTGTTTCTCTGACCCTTGTCCAATGGCTCTTCAAAAGTGCTGAGTGGACAAAAAATGGCATGATAAGTCCTGTTCACAGTGGATTTACCCCTGATACCCCTTCTCTATCATGCGATGTTGTGAGGCCAAAGTGCACTGACCACTCAAGTACAAAAAGGGGGAACTGTTACTTACCCAGGTGTAGTCAGCATGCAGTGTGTCTGGACCCTCTCCCTGCTTCAGCTAGTTGCCCTGTGGGCCAACGCAGCAGTGCTCACTGAAAATGGCCTCCCCATCCTCTGGGACCAGGCACCCAGCCAGCTGTCGGACCTGCCTCAGGCGGACAACGTAGTCACGATCAACCCCTGGAACTCCCTGCAGAGGATGAGTCTGTATAGGATACTGGTGGGCTCCACTGACAAGTATATGGCCTCCATGGGAACCAATGACAGTGCCAGCCCGTTGTGGGGCCTGCCTCTGCAGCTGGCCTGGAAACTCAGATCAGGTATGTCGGGCCTTCATTAGGTAGGTTTGGGGAGTCGAATATATGCACATTGTTTTTGTGATCTGTAATACACAATGTTCACTACATTTCTCAGTTGTCTCGATCAGATGGTTTATCAAAGGATTTCATGGGGGAAAGATGTGACTGAATGCACTTCTGTTCCCATAGGGCGTTTGGTTGACCCCACTGGTGCTACAACATGTGGACAGGAAGGAGATCCCATGTGCATATCCACTAATAGCTGGTGGGCATGTAAGCACTGTGACACACATTCAACCATGCAGGCCATGTGTGTAGCCCTACACTTCAATAACAGACCATTAGTAAACTCTCGCTCTCTTGCTCCTTCTCTCCCTCCCCAGGTGTGAACTACTACCTCTCAGTGATCCCTTTCCTGGCTGCTGTGCAGAAAGGCCTGATTGGAGATGGTCTCATTCAGGTCCAGGTACAGGCACCAGCTGAGGCAGCTGAAGACTCCTGCACCTCTTACACAGACTGCTCTGCTAAGTACCCAGACCTCATGGCCAAATGGGAAGAATTCTTCCAGGTAAGCTATTCAATGAACCTCCTTCCCCATGGGAAGCATTTTCCTTCTTGCCCTAGGAGATAAAACCGGTTTGTTCATTTAGTTGAGTGAGGCCTAGACTCAGTAAGATCAATAGCAGACACCCGTATCGTGGATGTTTTGGCAGTTGTCAGAAGTGGAACTATGTTGGAGCCGTCAGATTGGTGAGCAGCTGCTCTTGTGATCGTGAAGCCACACCCGTCCAACTGGCTTTCAGAACGCCAAGGTGTAGGCCGTAGAGAAACAATTACGATTAAATTGAACAATCATTCAACGAAATAATCACTTCTATCACTCTAATCAAGGTGTAGATTAGGTCTCACATTACAGTGTTCAAACTTGTAAATAGCAATGTCCGCCTTAAGTATAACAAGGAGCCACTGGTGGATCTGACAGCTGCACCGCAGTTCCACCTCCGATACCGCCAAAACAACCGCTATGCGGATCTGATTGATTCGAGCCCTTAAGTCACTGTTCATATATGTGACCCATTGGTGAATGCATAGAATTATTTGTTGTTCTTGGTTTATAATATGCTACCTTTCCATTCTAGACCCTGAAAGATGTTAGCGCATCTGAAATTTCTGACTTTGAGAAAAGGGACCAGATTCTAGGTGCCTTTTGGGCAGGTGAAACGCTCTCTTTGAATACTGCCTCATCCAGCTGCAAGGCAAAGTGAGTAGAAACATTAAGTGATACAGGTCATCACCATTTGACTTGACACAATGTTGAGTTTCAATTAAATATAGGACTATGTCCTTCAATCAGCTTTTACCTTGATTATTGATTATTATTTATGAAAACGATTATTGATTCAGTCTTTTGAGTCTCAATTTAGTCCTTGTAATCACACCTTTGACCTTTGTTACAGGATGAGCTACTATTCCAGCCCAGAGGTTGCATTCGCCAAAAGCTGGATAAACGCTGCAGATTATGTGGCAGCCGCGTACTTCCAGTCCAGCCTGAATAACTCTGTGCTTTTCATGGGACCTCTGCCCAGCAGAGTGCTTCAGGAGGGGGATAGCGCTCCTAACATAGCTGACCTAAGCTCAGAGGAGAACCACACCCTCTATATCTTTGGTTGGATGAACAGAATGAACACGATTCTTTGTGAGTACTTTTACTTTTAGTCCCCCGAGATGGATGTTAAAAATATATATTTGATCATTCTTTGTATGAAAAGTAGAGGAACATTTCAGAGTGAAATTGAGATGACAGACACCAGTCAGTGAGAAAATTAAGTCTACAGTCTCCCTCTAGTGGTGACATGTATGAAGTGTATTGAAATTGAGAGATCTACAGTACCAATTCAGTTGAATCAGGTTACTTGATCACATTTTCTTAACCAGTTGTTGTTCACCTTGTGACAGTGGGCTCTCCGGTTAAGATGTGGCGCTCAGCCATGTGCTCTGACAAGACTCGGGAGAAGGGCCGGGAGCTCCTACAGAACCTGATCCTGGACCCTAAATTCGTTGTTTCCACCTTCGTCTCCATTCTGACAGAGATGGCCCGCAGCTGCTCGGGCCTCAGCACATAAGTCCAATGAATAAAACTCACACAGTGCTATTTACACTTCCTGTGTTTGCCATCATTCCTTTTCCACAGTAGACAAAAGTCCTTGTTGATTAATGTATTTATTGTATGACTATAATAATACATTTACATGGAAGAGTGGCTCAGTGTAAAGTGCATAATAACAAAGATAAATAAATGTTGCTTGAAATTTGAACATTATATCTCACATGCCAAAATGTTCATTGGTCTTCACACTCAAACGTTAAGCTTGGATATGTATCAGATATTCATCATATCCATTGATTCTCTTGTTCCCTAAACCTGTTTCGCAGTCTGCATGGCATATGTGTTTATTGTTTTTCTCTTGCCGTGAATACTTTGGTCATTCAATTTTCTCCTGATGCTGGCAAGTTCATCCTCATCAATGTGTTCATAATCTTTAGTGTCATCATCATCCTGTTTAATCGTCTTGTGCCGAGGACTGTTTTCTTCACCGGTGGCTGAGGAAAGGACACAAACACAACAAGGCAATGAGAATCAAAGTCAAGCTTTTGACATAGATATTGATTAAGCAATAAGGTCAGAGGAGGTGTGGTATATGGCCTGATATACCATGGATGAGGGCTGTTTCTTAGGCACGACGTGCCTTACTGCTATTACAAACTGGTTACCAATGTAATTAGACCAGTCAAGATGATTTTTTTTGGTCATACCTATGGTACAGTATATGGTCTGATATGCCATGGCTGTTAGCCAATCAGCATTCAGGGCTCGAACCACCCAGTTTATAATATTAGTTATCGGTTGCTTTCCAAAATCTAGAAAGTATTTATATTGTCAGCTGACAATTAAGTTAAGTAGCAAAATGAGTCTGCTGCAATTTTGCTCACAACTATCCTCCAAGCATGTTGAATATTCAACAAAAGTATTCTGATAGATAGAAACATAGACAAACCTTTTTGTGGGCCTGAATCAGTCACTGTGACCAGACTTGTTTTGGAAGTTTCATTTCTTGGTGGAGGGGTGTTCTGTTCTGCACAGCTTGATGTTCTAGAGGTCGGCACTGCTTGTTCAGCTTTATTGGCTGCATGTGGGCTCTTCAATATAATAACACAGACCACACAAAGAATTAGCACTGTAATCGATTGAATATAACTTTTCGCTAAAATACATCTGATAGCTATTGTTGTTATTGTTTATTAAGGCATAAAATTACAACGGATGATCGACTCACCTTTGGAGAGCGGGGATCTGGCTTCTTCGGCCTGGGAGGCGGCAGATTCACTGTATCTTCTGAGTGCTTTTGGTGTCTCTTGGGTGGTCGAGGGGGAGGCAGCACGCTGGCATTGACATACCTCCTCAGGGTGAAGTAGCAGTCCTCTCCTATCTCCTCTACAGCTGAGCGGACGGCCTCGCCCTGGGTCAGCTCTGGGCCATTCCACCGCTCCAGAAGCTGCAGGGCCATGTTGGTGCGGTTGACAGGCACCTCCCAACACTGGGCCAGGTCCAGGGTGGAGACAATAAGGTAGGGGTCAGTGATCTCCTCCTCCAGCTGCAGCCCCACGGCCCCAGCCAAGAGGTCCTCCTTCACTGAGAGGTCCCTCATGGACACCTTGACGTTGAAGGGCAGGGTGAACCTGTGGCAGACCTCTGAGAGCATGTACTGCTTCTTGTCGTGGACCACCTCCACAAAACCCCCGTCCAGACACATGGGGATCAGCACGGCCTCGTACTTCTTCCCCACCATCTTCTCACAGGCCAGGGCCTCCACCGTCTTCCTCTTGTCTCCGTAGATCACCTCGCTTGTCTCCATCTTGTGTACCAGGTACTGGTCTCCCACCAGCACCGAGGACAGCCCCTCGTAGTGGGTCTCAAAGGCCCTGGTGGCCACTACGTGCAGCTGCTCCATGTTACTCTTGGCCACCTCTAGATCATACGCTGTGGGAAATGTCCGGGGCCTGCGCTTGAACCTGCCATTGTAAGACATTGGGATGAGGAAGCGTCTCTGGGCCTCACTGCGCATCTCAGATGCTAGGATTCTCTTCGCCTGGTAGGCACTGTGGACAATGACCTGCTTAGAGGATTTCAGGAAACCCAATTCCTCCGGAACTTGTGATGGTGGCTCGATGACTTCTGCTTTGAAGGGGAAGAACTCGCTGGGCTTGGCAAAGACATCACGGAAGGACAGAGGCTGCATGAAACAGGCACCGTCACACTCCTCTGTAACGTCCAAAACCTCAACATCCAGGGTGGATGGGATGAAAACAACATTCTTCCCAACTGTGAACACAAAAATGTATTATTTTTGTTTAGTATGCAAGCACAAGCTATGATAGGCAGGCTACTTTTCGGTAAGAAATGTTTCAACAAGATTCTTGATTCAAATGTTTTTCCAACAATATATACATAATGCAGCGTATATACATATTTTGTAAGTCATTGAATTGATCGCCAAAGGTTTGACATTAGTAAATCCGTTTAACTGCAGCTTTGAATAAAGTTTTCTGTTGTGCATTTTCTAAAAAGTAGCAATGCATCGTGATTGCCTGAACAGCATGATGACTACACATCAAAACATTGACGACTTTTGTGTCTGTGCTTCTGAAACAACCTTAAGACCAGTGTAGCTTTCATGAACATTAGTTGTCAAGATTGCAGTGTGTCCCCTTTAACTTGAAAACCAACATTGAGATGAGAAAAACGCAATTAAAACATGAAAAACATTTTGCAAATTATTTTTTTTTTTTTTTTTTTAAATCAGGAGATGAAAAGCCTTTTTCATTCCACATAACTTTGATGTAAAGTGAAAATATTAATGGTCCGTTTGAGACTCACACTTGGATACCGTCTGAAGCTCGTAGACAGGTGTGAGAACCAACTCTCCGCTGTAGTCCTCTGGCAACTCAGACACGCACTTCTCCTTTGACGGCAAAGACTTGGCCCAAGTCACTGTCCTTTTCCTTCCTTTGCGCATTTTCCATTCCACCAGCTCCCCGAGGGTGTAGAACTGGTCGTCGGCACACTCATAGAACTCCCCAAGTTGCGAGAGCTTCACAGTGAAGATGTGCTTGGAGTCTTTCCGCATGACCTCACAGTCAACATGGCTGTCGCCGTGCTCTGTCCTAATAGCAGTGAGTCTGAAGCTCTCCTCTGCCTGGATGGTCCCCTCAGGAAGCTGTAGCTTCTCAGGGCAGTAGAATTCTGGTTGGCCCAGGCACTCAGGGCTGATACGCACCGAGTCAACAATCTCCTGTATACTGGTGTATGGCCTCTTGTCGGCCACGATCCTGAAAAGGCCTGACAGTACAGGCAGGCAAAGCAATATATGAAATTATATTTATTGGTACAATGCACAAAACCACATGTTGGTAAGGTCCCTTTCTTACCTGAGAGAGGGGTTTGGACATTGACATACTGTAAACTGCAATACATGGTAAAGGCCAATAATTAAGCCATTTATTAAGAAATTAAAATCAGAATATATCAATCTATATTACAATGCTTTATGAAGGTACACATTTGATGACAAAACAATTAGATTTCATATTCAAGGTATAGTTTGGATGTTTCGGGCCCACCTGGGTAGTCAAGCGATAGATCGACTGTTATGGATTTGGATCCCTCAGACTGAAGCTCCACGATGAGTCTGGTGACACTGATCCCAATGATCTTCAGGAGCTCTCCGCAGGAGAAACTCCCCTCTCTTCCATACAGCTCATACACAGAACCTGGTAGAAAGGCATTTCAATGGATCTAGTGCAGTGGCACTGGATGGCTCTAAGAACAGTCGATTGTCTATTCTCCTTGTGGTGTAATGGATCCAAGTAAGTCAGAAATTAAGTAAAGGGCAGTAACATTTAATAACTATCATAAATAAGCATTAATAATTCATGCATACACATTTATAAAGGCTTATTCATGAAAGTTAGCACAAAGTGTTACCACACAATTTGCCCCAATAATAAGTTTGTCAACAGTTTTATGTTGAATTTTGTAACGTGAAATACCTTTTGTTTATATCATTTGCATGTTAAAATACTTCGTACACTGTGAGCCGTTAATCTTAACTTGCATTCACACGACAACATCTGTTATTCCAAAATGCCAGTCCAGTGAGTAAAGTTGGGGCTAATGATGTCTTCAGCCTTACCTTGGAAATAATATCCAGATTGCATTTGCAGTACTCTAGGGAGAGACTTGGCATCCACCGAGCGGGTGAACTCATCCAGTGTCATAGCCATCCTTTTCATTTGATCTCTGGGTGACCCGGACAAGTGTACCGAAGGAAACCTAGAGAGGAGACGCCACCTTCAACATGGGTCAGTCAAAAAGTTGACCAGCGGTGTGTTTAATGCCAAGTAACCCGTGCGCCAGGGCTCATTCTTGAGTATTAAGGCTCTCTTTCTGTGGCATAGTCAGGCACAGTGAACAACGAGAATCAGTGACACAGAAAGAAAAAGCATCCACGTATGAGTCACTTGTGCAACAGCAGAGGTTACAGGAGCCCTCACTCTGCCTCCGGAAACCAGAGGCAGCTAACTAACCACAACTCTCTAAGTAGCTAGGTTGTATCACTGGGAATCCAGCCGGAGACCAATGCCACAGAACAACAATATGTTAGTCACAATAACAATGATTAACATAAAATCAGAAAAAGGCTACTTGTAAATCTGTAGTGACTTGTACTTCTGCAGGCACTGGATTAAAGGGGAACTGACCAAAAAAACAACAACAAAAAAACAGCACGTCTCCAGACAAAAAAATATCTGTTTTTATCTAATATCTAGTGACCAGATTAAAATAATCATTAGGTGCGTAGTTTCTGAACAGTTGTGGGCAAATGTATGATACACATGACTAAACCAAACATACTCCCCTGTGATGACACTAATGATGTCTTACACAATGACATTTTATTCAAATATTTAAATGTTTTATTACAGCCAATAAGCCAACAGTTACAGACAAAAATAATAATAATAATATATGAAACATGACTAAATTCCACACGATAATGACTTGTTTCCTTTTCTCCAGGAGGTCCACTCATGTCCCAAATCAGTATGGCTGCCCCAACACATGCCTCTGCTGTTTTGGCTTACATCTTAGCAAGCTGTATCTAATACTGATTTATAATTCATTTTATTTATCTTTTGTTTTTCCAAAATACCAATACAGGTTAGGAGATCATCAGGAAAAAAATAGAGCTCTTTCGTGGTTGTCACTTGCCCTTCTGATAATTCTATCTGCATGGGTAGAATTCACAAGCATGTTTTACACAAATTAACCACTGTAACATCACACAGAAGATAAGAAAACATTGAAAATAAGATACTACTACTGAAATTTACCTTTTAATACTTAAAAAAAAAAACGACATTAAATGTTTACAGTTTAAAGGCATAGGTAAACATGGAATGAAGATGATTGTTTTGAGCCTTCAAAAAGGAATGTAAAGTAAACGATAGATACAAACAATGTGCTTTATCCATATAGACATATTTACATAAGTCTTTGGCTTATGATTTAAGATTTGCTACAAAATAAAAACAAGATGAGTCAGCCATCAGTCCACGATACAAACATTACCAAGCCAATGTCACGTGTCAGCACTTATAGAGCGCTGTATTTTCTCCTTTCACATTTGTGATCGACTTCTATATATAGATATATATTGTTCGTTGACAATAATGCTGCTAATATAAAAAATTAAAAATTAAAAAAAGTTTTTAGCATGCAACACCATGGCATTAGTGTTACCCTTTTTATCCTTTTTTTTTACAATGGCTGCACGTAAAAAAAATAACTAAATATGCGAAAGACATTGAAGCAAATGTGGCCTAGTGGCCGACACTTGTCTCTCTGGCACTGAACACGGCGAAGTACAATGGAGACATTTACAAACCACTCACATCATACTCCCAGTACAATTAGAAACATTAAAGAGTTTTCAACAACAACAAAAAAAAAATCCAAAAACCATCTATAGCAGTCTGTATAGGCTTAGTCAACGATGCCCACCTCCAAAGGATCTGTAGTGATGGAATGGTTACCAAGTTCCGGATGTTCTGTTTCGTCCCGTCTTCTTGGCTAAGATGTCTCGATGAACTCCAGAGCAAGGTCGTAGCAGAAACGATACTGCTCCTGTTCAGATGAAAACACATCCTGTGTGAACCGTTGTGGTGCTAAAACACGATAAACACAATGCTACAGTACAACCGTATACGACGAACAATACACTAATGACATGGCGATAACAGTACAACCGTATACGACGAACAATACACTAATAACATGGCGATAACAGTACAACCGTATACGACGAACAATACACTAATAACATGGCGATAACAGTACAACCGTATACGACGAACAATACACTAATAACATGGTGATAACAGTACAACCGTATACGACGAACAATACACTAATAACATGGCGATAACAGTACAACCGTATACGACGAACAATACACTAATAACATGGTGATAACAAGATGAATCACTACTGAATGGAGTATTCAATTCTTAACATAAAAATATGTCATTTGTAACTATTCTCTGGCAGTGAATTGAGGAGACAACAGGTAACTTTGACACGGGGCTGCAGTCATATGCATAGGCATCCTTTACATCATCCTGTAAAGGACGTGGCGAGGTGTCTCTCATGTTTACCCACAACAGTTTATTTCATCATCTTGACAGACTCTTTTGTTAATTTGTCCATGGTCCATAACATGATCATTGTTCTATATTTTTGTCAATATCACCTGGTTATAATTTGTTCCCAAACCATCTGCAAAACAAATCTAACATGGGGTGTTCCTATCTGTTCTCTAATACCTTCATATTATTGGCCGGCTTCATTCCAAATTTCTCCAGAAAATATCAGAAGTGAATATCACCAGAAATGAGAGGTGGCGTAGGCCTACGCTAATATACTGGCACTATATGAGTCAGAAATGCGTCTGTTGGGGAAACTCAGATTGACTGAACCGGTCTTACCGGGCTGTCCACCATGTTGGGCTTGCTGTTCCTCAGGCTCTTGACGGCGTGGAACACGTCCACCACATTCTGCCTTTTGATCATCTCACACACGATGCTGATAGCACAGAACATGCCGCTGCGGCCGCCTCCGTTCCTACAGCACAGGAACACAAGGGTGGTAACGGGAGGTTGGTTGGGTGACTAATGCTATTCTACACAACTGCCAAACATGGCAAATACAAGAGGTGGGTGCAGATAGGAGAGAGATGATGAGATTGTGTGAGATTGTGTGTGGGTGTTAGTGGCGGTAGTGGTGGTGGAGGGTGTGTGTGTTTGTGTGTACACTCACAGGCAGTGGATGATGGTGCGTCCCTCTCCCTCCTCACACTCCTCCTGCCACTTGTCCACCTGCAGTATGAGCTTAAGGAAGGAGCGCTTGGACGCTGGCACTTCTCTGTGGGCGGCCCAGCCCAGGTACTGGAACTGCCTCACCATCAGGTAGCCCTCTTGAGGCTGTGCGGAACACAGAAACATACATAATCAACGGCAGCCATTTTGGCTCCGACTCTGAACGTCATAACATTATAAGAATCAAACCATCAACCTCGATGGCAGCGACTAAAAAAAAACAAGATTAGTGTACCACTTACTCTGGTGAGGTTACATATTCTGAAGAGACGGCTGATGACGTCACAATCCATGGAGCAGGACATACATTCAACTTGGACAGGACCGTAGCGAAGCATCCCCTCTTCAGGCCAGTACTGAGGACAGCCCTGATTGACAACAACAACAACCTTAGCAATGATGTGTAGCCTACCTTCGCTCAATGCACAATAATGCGATTTGGAACCAGGGCGGGGAAGTGGTCAGGTATTACCTGCGCTAGGTCAATCTCATTGAGCATGACCAGGGACGTGCAGCCGTAGTCATACACCAGCCTCCAGAAGTCTTTGACCGTGTTGGGCAGAGGGTGCTGGGTCACGATGAAGGCTGCTGGCTGTCTGTAGCTCTGCGGTGGAGGAAGTCAACAAGGAACCATGTAACATCTCACAGCACTGAGTCTGCAGACATTTACAGAGTACACATACTGAAGATATGATCCCTGTCAGAGTGAACAATGTGTGCATATATGAACATGCAAGGAATGTGGAGACATTTCTGATGTTTGAATGACAAGTGTTTTTTTTAAACTAGGGCAATCCATGTGGTGGGCATGCTTCTAGCAATAGTATATACATTAAATGAAGTTCTGCTGACATACGCCTTAATTAAGCCATGAAACAAATCCAGTATAGTTAGAAGCATTTGAATTATTCAGAAGTGAAAAGTTCAGAAATTACCTGGTATTCTTCTGACGGCTTGGTTAGAAAAAGTCCAAAAGTTTGTGAAGCGTACGAGGAAGTGATTTAACATTACCCTCCAAATAAAAAAAGATCATAATCTAGCAAAGTTCTGCTTCTCTGTGCACATGAAATACCATCTCCCAGGATCTATGTCAATACTCCCAGGATCTATGTGTCAATACATAGTTTGATTATTTATTCACCCAGGTTTCTCTCATTCAGAGTATTTTGCAAGAGTCTCTTTTGAGAGTTCTGTTTCAGGGTCCATTGGAATTCTAGCAAGGACTGAGAAGAGGATTTGAATTCAACCTCTTTGTATAAAATACAGTGTATTTTATACAAAGAGCAGCGTCATGTTTAGTACGGTCACCAACCACATTCTATTTGCTATATGTAATATATTGGCCCCCAAAAAAAGCTATAGCTACGCGTTGGCTTCTGACCCTTTTCTCAATTACGCAGCTATGACAAGATGACTCCCAGGAGATGGATTCACTTTCGGGCACAGATCCTGATATCAACCTTAGAGAATCCTGATCCAAGAGGTCAAATAGTGAGGCAGTCTGTTGTATTATGTGGATACTGTAGTAGAAGTTACAAACTGGATTATTGGTAGAACTAATAATAAAATGACGTGGTTATACACTGCACCTGTTTCTCTTAGCTCGCCCTTTTATCAAACGGGTCAAACTTTTGGGGGGATTTTTTATTTTTTTGAAAACCCAAAATGTTTAAAAGCTCAAGTATAATTTAGGACCACTTCAATAGCCATCTTGAAGAATAACGTCAACAAATGACATTGTTGAAAACTTTCTCCCAAAAAAATGCAATTAATTTGAGCAAATGTTTTCATTTTCGTCGACATCACTACTTGCTCTGTGAGAAAATAAATGAAGGATTGCCCAAAAAGAACAGAAACTGTTGAGCACACGTTAAAAACACAGTGAATATCAGTCCTTCTACATTTTCCAAAAGAGTACACAAAACAGAAGTATACACCTGGATTTGTCTCTAGCTTTCGGTCTCTACTACACATTCAGATAACGTCCAGTGCACTTAGTAAAGCCGAGGGAGTGTGTATGTGTGCGTGTCTGTGTATTTGTGCGTGCTTGCATATGTGTTTGCGTGCGTACGTGCATGTGTATACTGTGTGTGTGTGTGTTTACGTGTGCACGAGGGGAGAGGACACTTACATCCATGAGGGCAGCGTTGATGTAGTTGCTGCTCTCCCCGTCGATGGTGATCAGGAAGGGCAGACAGCGGTCTGGAGGCAGCATGTCCATGAAGCGGTTCTTCTCGTGGTTCCTGGGCAGCAGGGCGATGCTGCAGTCCTCTGGCTGTGGCTGAGGGGTCACCGAGTTCAGGGTCTGCAAACAACACAAATAACATGAAAGCCCAAAAATGACAGGGAACATTGTTTGTTAGAAGACATGGGATGTATCTCAAATGGCACCCTATTCCAAGTAGTGCACCCAAAGGGAATAGAGTGCCGTTTGAGATGCACCCATGATCTATTTCCATATTTTTGTTGTCTTTTAGTGTTGTACGACACACGATTAACGTCAGGCTATAAAAGACTGAGGATTGAAACATGGATTGTGCCACCATAAATATGAAAGGGCTCCAGAAAGGCTTCCAGTACCTGGAATTCGTCTTTGAGGTGTGAGGAGTTGCTCTGTGAGTCTATCCTGATCATGTCATAGTGAGCTGCTTTGTACTCGCAGGCGGGGATGGCCGTCTCGCCACACAGACAGGCCTCTAGGATGGCGTCATGGATAAAGATGTACTGCTCCTGTGGCCGAACCACAGACACACACTCAGCAAAGGGAAGGCACTGCGTCTCCAGACAGTCCATGCATAACAGTAGCATGAAATGAACAGACGGACAGCAATGGCGAATGGTGTTAATGTTAATTGGCGAGGTGTGTGGCGGTGGGGGTGGATCTAGTAGTCACCTCAGTCTGTACCATGTTGATGCGTCTGGAGCGCAGGGCCTTCACGCAGTTGTAGATGTCCACCACGCCCTCCCTCTCCGCCATGTCCAGCATGATGTCGATGACGATGTAGCAGCCTGTGCGTCCGGCTCCGGCGCTGACCAAGGTGAGAGGGCAGCAAGAGGACAGGGAGGTGAGCACGGGGCTGCGTAGCACCGCTCTGCAACGGCCTACATATCCAGCCGTTGTGCAGTATACACAACAATGTGATACCTTGTGCACGAGATTACATTTACAAGTCTGTGCATCAAAATCCACAACAACCACATCCTGCCAAGGGAATATCTTAGCTAGCTTAGCAGTGGCTGACATTGAAGCGTGCTAGATAGTTCAGGTGCAATCATTTCGTAGTCATATGACAGTGTCGCATGAGAGATCAAAGAAAAGTAAATCGAATGCACCTGTTTTCTCAGGCGGTCTGGCGTAGAGGAAGTGTCGTGTTAGGGGCTTACCTGCAGTGCACCACGATGGGCCCAGCGCTGGGGGGGTTTGACATTTTGACCCGGCGGATGAAGGAGAGGAGGCCTGTAGCGTGGTAGGGCACTCCGTGGTCAGGCCAGCCGGTGAAATGAAACTGCTTCACCTCCCGCAGCTCGTTAAAGCCTCTCTGATGACAGAGAGCATACGGGTTATTAGGTAACAACTGGTCTGGGTTCAGTCTGACTTCCACATTTGCAACGTGTGTTGATTTTAAGGGGCAATCTTGGATTCAAGCAATAACAAAGCGGTGAATCCCAGATTGCCCCTTTAGCTGTTACCAACCAAACTGTTGAATACGGAATTGTCGGGGTGGACAAAGGACTGACTCACCCTCTCCAAGGTGAACGTTCTGACCACATATTCAGCAAGGGGCTCCACCTCCACAAATGTCACTTTGAAATCACCATAGACCTCAGCATCATCGGGCCAGTACTTGTAACACTTCACCTACAAGAACATAGGCATTTCATTCATTTAAAAGAAACAGACGTCTTTAAATACTACACATACTTACACAGAATAGGTGCCCAGGTATGCAGTATGCCATAACAATATCTGAAGACTGATCCGACGTCTACATCGTCTGACAGCAATATGATATTATGGGGGTCTGGAAGCAATATGACCTACCCGTCCAACTTCCACTAGGTTGGTGACCATGACGATACAGGCAGACTGCTCTTGCCAGACCATCCTCCAGAAATCATAGACTGTCTCATGGACAGGCCCTGGAGAGGACAACACACATCAATCAATCTCTGAACTAAATACAACACAATCTGATCATCCTATATAAGATCAATTGCTCAATGCTGAAATAACAACATGAGCATCAGACCTTCTCTAGAGGTTAAGGCAGAACTTTGTCTTACCTTGGGTTGCAATGTAGTGACTTGGCCTCTGGTAACCCTGAAAATTGCAAGAAACACAATATGTTAAGATCATTCGGTTAAGACTTTCATTTTGGTGTTGCATCAACAGCAGACTACTACACAGCACACCGTGCCTCGACCCCAGCTTGGTGTGCATGTGATATATCTTCACGGGAGTCAATGGCTTTATGCACTAATATGCACAGAGCTGTTCTCGTGCATTAATTCATTCACTGAAATACACTTTCAATACGAGCACGTTTCCTACTTGTGCTTTGAGTATCTGCCAACTAAACGGACATTTATTCTCTGTGAAGCTCAACTCGTGTGTTTTAATTGCCAAGAATTTCACATTAGCGATTACTTCGTAGGAATAATACATTATTGTAGTTGGCTACTTATTAGCAAGTTGCTTCATAGAGTCAGCAGGTTTAGCACCTTAAAGGATCCCTATCAGATTGGATCTGGCTGGGCACAGGCACAGGTGGGGAGGCAACAAAGGAAAACAAATGGTGGCCACCATCTTGTAAATATTCCTATCGAGAACAGTCGCACACGGATCAGGGATGTACACGTCGGGCATGAGGACATGTGAAATGGGAGAAGCGGATGAACAACAGCATGGTAGGATCAAATCAAAAAGGGGGGGACAAAAGGAGGTCTAACATCTCGTACAGCTGCCATGCAGATGTTATTAGAGGTAACCAGAGGTGAACAAGGGAGGAGGGAGAGTGGGATACATGAGGTGTGGTGAGGTCCCCTACAGTGATACTTACATCCCTGTACAGCCATATCTACAGCCCAAATCATAGGCAAGAGTGAAAGAAAGCACAACAATGTCAGTGAGTACAAGCACTTTGACTGAAGGAGGGAAATAAGAGCTGTATTCATATTGTTGACAAAGACATGCATAGAAGGCCTCACATACGAGAGAAGGACGGTCGTGTCGCACACGTTCGCCAATGGAGGAGGCTGCGCCACTTACGTCAATGTAGTTGGCGTTGATGTAGTCAGAGGAAGGGTCGTCTTCCATTGGTTGCAGGATCACTCTAGAATGATCGTCTGCAACACACCATGGGTTTGTAGGCTGACTAGTTGCATTTCATTAACAGGAAGTCAAATCAAAACGATTCTTCTATGTTTCCTGGGAATTAAAAGACCGCTAGGTACATGATAACCGATGTTGCGGTTAGCCAAATTTAAACGAGTTCATTCCTAAAAAAAACGCTAGGCAAAAGGAGGCGTCAACATCTAGCAACTTTATTAGAAGTTAAATGCAAGACTTACATGCAATGATGTTTCCATAGCGGTTCTTGGTTCTGTTAGTGTCTTTCTTTGCCACGTCCCAGGAAGCGGACTGGCCTTCAAAAAAACTCTGCATACCAAACAGAATGAAGCAGAGTGAGTGAGGCTAATAATAAAAACACATTTCGCAACATTACTGTCTAGACTAAACTGTGGTTTCTATGGACTTTTCCATTGTACCCTATGTCAAGGACCATCACTTCAAAGCTTCATTGTCTGGCCTGGTGCATCGCAGAGAACAATTGAGATACAAGGTAACCATATTTCCTGACGTGGCAAATTTAAAAAGTGAAATTACTTCAATTGTCCATTGAAGAGGCATTGTAGCATGTGTTTCGATGCTTAAAACCTTAAAGTTTTGTCTTCACCACAGAGATCATTATTACAATATTACAATAGGAACTGGACATCACATTGAAACTTCCTAGAGCTGCATATACATATATTCAGTCGACTGAACAACAGCATAGTTGTGAAACAATCTATAGGGAGATGACTATCGGAGCTGAGCCATTACTCACACAAGACAATTTTACTTTGCCCTTAACATTTTTTGTTTCATTGCACTTTCAAAGGCTGCAGAGCAAGTAACTGAACGTCTCTAAACCACTGCAGCAGTGCAAACCTCTCCCTGACAGGCAAACTCCTCGCTGACAGGAAACTCTCTCTCTGCAGGGCTGTGGTTGCCTCATCAAGTCAACACAGTGAGCAACACAGAACCTCAACAGGATGTGACATTTAGTGGGTATTTTGCTTGTTCTCCACTGTTGGGGTATTTTCTCTTTGAAGAACCTCCCAGAAATTGAGTTAAATGCTTGATTTGAAGCAGATTGTATTTGAATGAACTCAAAGGTGGGTTGACGGTTTGAATAGTGAGGGCTGATGACCTCATACACTTAGCTAATATGCGTGTGAGCTGTCGTTTCATTTTAAAAGCTACTTGCCCCATTAGGGCCATCGTAAATATGCTATTTTATACATATAGACCAGAGTCTTGGGCCTGTGTTATGTGTTATGCCACCATGGCCTATTTATTGCCTTACCTCCCTTATCTTACCTCATTTGCACACACTGTATATAGATTTTTTTCAACTGTATTATTGACTGTATGTTTGTTTATTCCATGTGTAACTCAGCGTTGTTGTATATGTCGAACTGCTTTGCTTTATCTTGGCCAGGTCGCAGTTGTAAATGAGAACTTGCTCTCAACTAGTCTACCTGGTTAAATAAAGGTGAAATTATTAATTATATATTTTTTAAACATTTCTTTTTTTATGAGTGTACTGTCAACTAGAGTCTTAGGGCCTGTTTTACGGATGTACTGTAGACTAGAGTCTTTGGGGTCTGACCTCATATTCCTCCTTGAAGCCGTAGCTGTCGGAGGTCTTCATCAGGTTTATGTGTTGGAGCAGGTCAGCCACCCTGATGGCTGGGTGCAGCTGACCGGTCTGGTAGGGCGACTCTGTCCCCTCACAGTGGTACCGAGGCACGTCCAGCAGCCGGCTGGACTCTGCAGCAGCAGCGGCAGTGTGGTTCTCATCTGTCCAAGGAAATCACATGCTGGTGACGATTACACAGGCTTGTGAAGGATCATCATCACCATCACTGGCCTTAGCCAAGTTAAACTAAACTCCATGGTGTGCTTCACATTAATGGCACATTGTCTCATGTAATTGCGTGCTGAAATCCGTCATTTTTTATTTTTTTTTACAAATAAAAACATAATTTTATGTGATGTTGGAGCTCCAGTCCGTCCACTCTCATCTCCACTCAACTCTGTTGATGTGAAGAACATGGTGGAGCGGAGTTGTCCTTTACTAATCTGGCCTGGGGTCAAATCACAATTAATACCCTATTATAACCAGACTGGGTTACTTTCTCTCACAGAATTACATTTACAAAACTGTTTTTCTTGCAAAAAAAAAGAACATGGCTCCTGCCTTCACAAAGCAGCTAAGCTCTGAGGAGGATGTAAGTCACAAGGCACCTGGCAGTAACTGACATGTTGTGTCAGCTTGGTGAGTGGGCAAGACAGGGCTTGATAAAGCTGAGGAGTGGTGCCTGTCTTTCCCAGCAGACGGACAGGCAAACGCAGGGGCCTCTCAGTTAAGACAGTGTGAGGGCAGGAGTCTCTCAGGGGAGAGACACTGGGCTCACAGGACTGACAGGCACCATATGCGCCGTTTAATGTCTTATCTGAGCCGTGTCAACCCCTGAGAAACATAGCCATTTCGCCTGTGGAGATGTGTGCGTGTGTAAGTGTGTGTGGTGTCTTCGTGTGTGAGTGTGGTTGTGTGTATGTGTGTGTGTGTGGGGGGGGCTGCTGAGTCCTAGGTTATCTGCAGCCAGGATTTTCACCCCTCTAAAGCCCAGACTGACCTGCTGGCAATCACATTACCTACTGAGCCGTGAGCTCTATATCTTTTCTGCTTGGCTAGCCCCTGAGCTACTGCTAGCCTCTATATCAGGTTAAGAGGAATGTTAAGTTACAGTTTTAAGAACCCTGCACAATTTACTGTCAGCGGAGGGGATGGCGGCTACTGCTACTGACACCCACACTCTGCACACACTTTTAATGGCTCAATCAACGACACGAATGCATTGAGATCCAGTATTTGCGATCTGGTAATCAAATTCTTTTCATTAACCACTTTGGGACACTTTAGAATTTCCACACACACTTACCGGTAATTGGCACTTCACAATTAGGGCAGCAAGAAAGGAAAACAACATGAGCTTTTCACTAGATCAACAGTAAGCACACAGAGGTTGTAGTACATATAGAATATGATGAAGTGACATGACTTCAAGCACAATACTGGACGATGAGGGTGATGGAGGTGATCACCTAACAAGGACGAGGGATTCACAGTTGCACACGGGTTTCTAGAAAGCTATGGAGAGACTGACAGACACACTAATGCAGTGGGTGGGATCTAAGAGGAGTGACACTAAGCTGGCGAGAGAACTGCTGCACTCTAGTGTAGAGACTATCTAAGCTGACATTTCTACTCATTTGCAAATTTGTACTACTTAATTCGGCCCCAACATACTAGACTGAGTCATGGCTTGAACTGCACCCTTCACTTCCTATTACCAAGCCCAGCGAGAACACAGAGCTAAAATAACACATTTTCACAGCAAATACTGTGGCCTGAGGGGGCATTTTAATTCCCCATCAAACTTAGGTTTTCAGTGAGCCGTAAAGACCCTCCGCGGTGGCTTGCTTGTTCTGTCAGTGTGGACTACACCGCTCGTGTCGAGTGTCTAACACTCTCCATCCTGATGTCACGAGTGAACGCTGAACTCCATTACATAGAAACTGTCAGATGTTTTTTTTTTTTTTTTACTCTACACAGACAAGTCCCAGAGGGGCTGAGGGTGATTTAAAATGGCACCCGCACACAAAGCCTGTACGACTTACACACAGTGACAGGATGACTGGTTTCATTCTATAAAAGTGTCATGTCATGCAGGACGTTGATCTTCAGGTAAGGACTCAGGTGAATGTAGCCTTCGTGTATCTTCACTTGTGTTTGAATTAGTTATCCCTCCTCATCTCCTAAACCAATGTCTGAGCAGGATTTGGAGCGTGCAGACAGTTGTAATGCATACAGGACTGAGTGTGAGTCTCTGAATGTGGTTTGGACCTTTAGCTCCATTCTAACGGCTCTTAGGTGGGTCCTAAACGCTGGAGGATTGTTCATCGGTTCACTGGAGGACTGCCATGTCTCCACTCTACCATGGCTGAGGGCCAAGTTTGTTTTACAGCAGCCAGGGGATATCCTATTTTATTCCCCTTACTGGATAAGTGAATGTGGAGGCTAGTCATTCTGACTGTGATACTGTATATTTTCAGGGCTAGAGTGAGTTGTACGTTACTAACCAGACTCAACACAGAGACAATCAATGGACGGCTACAGGTTTACAATGGACGACTATGGGACTGTGACAACAACATGCATGAAGAACACAACAAGCCATGGCAAGGCAGATGATATAGCACCGGGGCCTCACCTAACACTGCCGTTGGCACAAGTGGATCATTAGGCACTGTAGGGAAAAAAGTGTATGAAATACATTCCAGAAGCTGCATCACACAACTGAATTATACAATTCCAGGGGCAAGATGAACAGAGCATAAGATTAGAAGAAATTCTACCAAAATATCCTGTGCCAACAGTTCAAATCATTAAAGGCATTCAATCATATCTTGGGATGTTCCTATTATGCATTTTAAAGTAAAAATATGTAAGGTGAAAGGGCAACTTAACACCTCTCTTCAGAGCCCGTCTCATGGACTCTTCTTGGTGTTAGGGTCTTTCCCATCATAAGGCATTAGATTATCTAACTGTCAGGATCCTTTCTCACATGTACCATGTATCTGTGGAGGGTGGTGTTCCCCAGGGAACTGTCTTAGGACCATTATGCTTACATCTGTTGCTGAAGTTGTGGGAGTCCATAAAGGTGACGGCCATGGGATCCTCAGCATGGAGCGTGCTCTGATCAGCATAACTGCGGTCCATGGCGTTCACCATGTGGGTCATCTCCTGCCGAGTGTTCCCAATGGCGTCTTTGCGCTTCTTGGCCAGTTTCCTGAAGGATCGGACGAGCAGGTTAATATATCACAAAAACACATTGCCATCGATTATTCATACACAACAGGAAAGACTAAAGGGACAGAGATGAAAGAGAAAAGCTCATCTCCATGACAACAGACCATTGGTTTGGCTTCCACATACGGCCTTTAAAAAAAATATTTTTCATCCAATAATAGGTGCAAACCTCACAAATACTCTATTATTAGGGTCAAGTATCATTCAGTACACTGTAGGAAACATATAGGGGAAACACAAAAGGAATCAAAATCATGCAGGAGTAACTTCTGCTTCGAGGGGGACAGGTAGATGCTTCATGCTAAGGTGAGAGGTTGCTGCATGTCATCCCCAGTCTGGGCTCTGACATACACATTCTGAGAAATGGGGACTCCCTGATTGGTTGATGATCTATTGATCATTTCACCTGGGCAGGAGTTGATTGGGTTAATACAGTATATTAGCATATATTAGATTAATATGCCAAATCGATTGTGTACGGACTTACTCATTGGCCCGACTGAGAAAAGCCTACAAGACTGGGAGGTTTCCATTTTAAGGGCAATTAAGAGTTTCACTACATTTGAATTGTAAAAATGGGGCACTGCGATGAAAACACAGACCCACTCTGTTCTAATCCTAGTTCCTTATTCCACTTTGCGAGCACCCTGAAGAAAGGTGTTGCAGTATAAATTATCCTCTGATTGGAGTTTTCAGATTGCAGTTAGATGAACGCACTGAGACAGGGTTTTAAGGAGCCACACTAGTGAAGGGAGGACTCTTTGTACTAGAGAAGAGACAGATGGGACAGCAGGAGAAAGAGACCAAATACTATAATTTAATACTGTTCTAGTAAAATGACAATTACAGACAGAATATACTAATTTCTGCCCATCATAAATTGGAAGTGAATTGAAAATAGGCAAGCACAGCATGGGGTCAATTATATCAAGAGCCATGAGAAAATTATCCGGCTTCCATTTTGAGCCTTTTAATTACCTTTGATAGAGGCAAACTGTAGGATACCTCACTTTCCCGTCGGGAAAAACTGATTTAACATTTGAGGTAATTATTGGTAACTTTCTGTTTTTCAATTATTCCAAACTTAACAGGATATAATTGTCAAAATGTCTCCCAGCGCTAACAAATTTGGTGTCCTAAAATCGCTTGAAGGGACTATCCGAAGCCAGCAAAAATATGTTCTCTGTGAAAATCTCTTTCATTTTAATGGAGAGAAAAAAAAATCATTAATAAAAACAGATTTTTAAATCCTGTGTCGGGGGGAATCATCTCTGAAATGCTGAAAAGGCTCATTCACCTGAATTCACTTGAGGTTGGGTGTCACTTCTTGGCGTGAAATGAAAAATGATTGTGAGAAATACAAAAATGAGAGGAGTTGGAAAGTAAATGCAAGGCCTGTGTAGCTTAAACACACTCTCACAGAGGTGAGGGTAAAATGGCAAGCATGTCGAATGGTAAACCATGTGAGCGCATCGGGCAGATCAGGACGACAGATCAGGGAGTTTTTCTCTCTCTCGTTGCAGCCCTTGTGGAAAGCACTGCAGCATGGAGATGGCTGTCTACGGTCTACTGTACAACAGGAGAAGAACCTACACCAACCCAAAGAGGAAACCCTCTGCCACCAACAATCAGATCAAACAATTGGAAAGGGCTTATGAGATATAGATGACATTCAAACACAAGCAGTGTGCAAGCGTAGAGGCACACAGATTACCCCAAATATCCTTTCAATGGACAAAGGAGGTCCAGGAGATGAAGAAGATGAATGAAATACATGAGTTATTGACATACAACCACATGCACTCAGACTGAACACAGGACACAAAGTGCAGCATTCTTTTTTCAAATAACACCGCTTTTGGGTCATGACGACTTTGGTTTGGAGAGCGTCTCGAAAGCATGTTGTAGCTGGTCAATGGCAATGGGAATTGGATCTGAGCGATATGCGTTTTCACTTGAAAAAAGGATACTGCATCTTTAAAACACTAAATAACTAACCAAGGACATGTGCAGTCATTGTATTTTTTGGGGTTTGTTTGTTTCGGTTTTGTTGTTGCTTGTCTGTTTACTTACAGGTAATATGAGTAAGAATAGTAGCTCCTCCTGGCACGCAAATCAGAGACAGCAGGATAAAGAAATATTGGTGAATGCAAAGTGGGAATCAGTCGGATCAACAAAAGCAGAAAAAAAGTACAAAACAACATTTTATCTCTATGAATTAACTTCCTTGATGTTAGAATTTCATTTTTTACATGCATTCCTTCAAATTGAGCTCCATGCAGTTTTATGTTCCAGTGTAATTGAAGATAGGGTGCAAGAAAATGATTTTCGTTACAAACATGTTAACAGTTCATCTTTTTGGTTCTGGTTGAATGTTGGGTGTAGTCATTATTGTCATGCATTAAAATGCGGTCTCATTCACTTTGGACAGTCAGACCGTCTTAAGACTGACTGTTGGTGTTATGGACTCGTCATTAGATTTAGGCTACAGTGTTACATATGAAAAGGTAATGTCTTGATCACCGTAATGGAGATACACAGCGGGGGAAACAAATTGCAGCAAACTAAAGAACAAGCTGCTTGCTACCTGGAAAACACGCAACGTTGTGGACCACCATTTTAAAGATGCAGTATCTTCTTTAAGTTGACTTCAGTAAGGGAACCACATTTTCATTTTTGTATTAGATCAATGAATTGTGTCTTGCCCATAAGTGTTCATCTCCCCAGCAACTAGTGTTTGTAATGGAATCATCAAATATCAATTCACAACTTCCCTTCACACATGGCATGACCATTCAAGAAATACAACATGAAAACAAAAGAAGCATACAAATCTTGCCACAGCATTTACATTTTGGCTCTAACCTTGATTGTTTCTGCGCAAAGCAATTAGAAGATTCCAATATCCACTTCATTAACTTCTATTGCTTTGTATATCATTGAGTTCTACTCTACTGGTCACCTGATTTTGGAAGGAAAAAAATCAAGCCATTGCAACTAACAAGAGGAAGAGAGATTCAGACATACAGGCTCACTGGGTGTGAGAAAAAGACACCTTTCTTATATCTGACGGACTGAGAGGATGTCAGCACCAACAGCAACCATCAACTACACTGAACAAAAATATAAAACGCATCATGCAACAATTTCAAATATTTGACTGAGTTAGTTCATAAAAAGAAATCAGCCAATTGATTTAAATTAATTTGGCCCTAATATATGATTTTGTATCTGTTAGTCACACATACCTTTATTTTATTTTTTAAAAGTAGGGAGGTGGATCAGAAAACCAGTCAGTATCTGGTGACCACCATTTGCCTCATGCAGCGTGACACATCACCTTCATATAGAGTTGATCATGCTGTTGATTGTGGCCTGTGGAATATTGCCCCATTCTTCAATCGCTGTTCGAAGTTGCTGGATATTGGCAGGAACTGGAACAACGCTGTCGCACACGTCGATTCGGAGCATCCCAAACATGCTTGATGGGTGACATATCTGGTGAGTATGCAGGCCATGGAAAAACTGGGACATTTTCAACTTCCAGGTATTGTGTTCAGACACTTGCAACATGGGGCCATACATTTTCATGCTGAAAGCACTGTGTTCACAACATTGACGTCAGCAAACGGTTCGCCCACACAACGCCATACATATGGGTCTGCGTTTGTGAGGCCGCTTGGACGTACTGACAAATTCTCGAAAACAATGTTGGAGGCGGCTTCTGGCACCAGCTCTGGTGGACATTCCTGCAGTCAGTATGCCAATTGCACGTTCCTTCAAAACTTGCAACGTCTGTGGAATTGTGTTGTGTGACAAAACTTCACATTTTATTAGTGGCCTTTTGTCCCCAGCACAAGGTGCACCTGTGTAATGATCATGCTGTTTCATCAGCTTCTTGATATGCCGCACCTGTCAGGTGGATGGATTATCTTGGCAAAGGAGGGATGTAAACAACAGGCATGTAAACAAATTTGTGCACAAAATTTGAGAGAAATAAGCTATTTGTGCATATGGAAACTTTCTGGAATTCATTTCATGAACATGTTGCATTTAATTTTTGTTCAGTGTACATTCAAGACATCCACAACAGGTTAAGCTAACTAGTTCCAAAACAAATGCATTTCCCTCTTTATATTGATTTTCACAGGAGTTCTCTTTACTTTGGAGACAAAGGGACATTAGTCATACTTCAGAATTCAATTACCATCAGTACTTTTAATCCATTCCAATGGGATTAGGAGCTTATGGCTCATTAGCACTCAATGTACCCCCATTGCTCTAAACACCAGTCCTTTTTAAGGCTGAAATTACAAACCAGGAAGCCATCCAAAAACTGAAAAGCAGGCGCTGCAATTAATGCCAATGACTTATATGAAAACTATTCAATGAAATGAACCCCTTCCCATCTCTCTGAAAAATATTCTAAACCACAGGGAATAGATTAGCTAGATCTATTACAAAACATTGAACTACTATGCAACCACAACAAAAGTACACCAACATCAAACCAACACAATCCAATTGTTTGTAATACGGAACAAAGACGTTTGTTTATGCCAGACTTACTGTAGCATAATTCAAAAGTCACTCTTGACCCAGAAGAGCAATGACGAAGTCACTTTCTTTTAATATCAAAGAAAAGGAAACGTTGTTATTGTCACTCAACCCACGTCTGTCACTCACGACCAAGGAGGGAAAAAAGACTCAGGTCGTGACCTTCTCTTATCTCCACGAAGTAAGCCTGGACCAGCTACACTAAATCTTAAACACCCAGTGAAGAAAATGGAGGAGGAAAAGAGTGAGAGGAGAAGGAAGGGAAAGGGGGAATAAATAAGGAAGCTAAAGGAATGACCTGTGGTGCAGGAGGGTGTGGCAGAATGAGATTTCTCTGAAGTTGAAAGGTTATAGAGGGGAATGGCAGGGGAAATTAGGAGGGAGACATCTGTAAATGAGCATAGGTCGTTAGGAACGAGGCCCTAATTGGCAGAACATCTAGAGAGACGCAGAGGCTTCTCTGCCAATTACGATTCATTTGGAAGGCTCACTCATCAGTAGTCACAGGCACTGCTTGACTGTCCAACACTTTAAACAAAGATACACTGTACACTCAGTGTTCAAAACATTATGAACACCTGCTCGTTCCATGACAGACTGAATCCAGTTGAATCCAGGTGAATCCAGTTGAAAGCTATGGTCCCTTATTGATTGTCACCTGTTAAATCCACGTCAAATCAGTGTAGATGAAGGGGAGGAGACAGGTTAAATAAGGATTTTTAAGCCTTGATACAATTGAGACATGGATTGTGTATGTGTGCCAATCAGAGGGTGCATGGGCAAGACATAAGATTTAAGTGCCTTTGAACGGGGTATGGTAGTCAGTGACAGGTGCACAGATTTGTGTCCAGAACTGCAAAGCTGCTGGGTTTTTCACGCTCAACAGTTTCCCGTGTGTATCAAGAATGGTCCACCACCCAAAGGACATTGAGCCAACTTGACACAACTGTGGGAAGCATTGGAGTCAACATGGGCCAGCATCCCTGTGGCACGCGTTCGACACCTTGTAGAGTCCATCGAACAGCCTCAATTCGTTGGGGTGAGGGAAAATCGGGGGGCAAAACATGTTCTTAATCTTTTGTACACTCAGTGTATGAATGAGAGGAATACCTCTCATTCATCAACCTCATTTGCTTTCTCCAGTACCCTCCGGATTATCGGCAGTAATGTCATTCCAGTTCATTGTGATGTTCATGTGTTTGTTTAAGCTGGATGATTAGATACTGTGTCGGTCAACCTGGAAAAAAACACGAGTTGAAAAATCATTCATCAACCACCCATGAACTATACGGGTGTCATCCTCTGTGTTAATTATGTGAGATATCAATATGTATACTCTTACATGGCAATTGACTTCTAAGAGGAGAGTGGGAAAAACTGTCGTTCTGTTAAATGTCCACATGATGGTGCCATATGTCATGGAAAAGAGAGAGAGAGAGAGAGAGAGACAGGGTGTGCAGGGTAACGGCACCTCTGCGCATATCGTTCCTGCTAAACCTGTTCAGCATGTAGAGATGTGCTCCGACTTGGGAATCGGCGCATGTAATCGATATTTTCCCTTTCAAACAATCTCAATTTCTTTGGAGAATAATAGAACATGTGGGCTTTCCAAAAGCATTCATCACAGGTGCTGGGGACTGTTCAGTTTGCCAGTGTTCATTACAAAACCTTTTCTGGAAAAACTGAACGAAATCAATAGGAGGTTCACAAAGTAATTACAGCACAACATCATTTACTCTCTCAAGGCCCCAGATCCTTCCTGATCTCTGCAACCTGCCTCCTCCAACATGACCCCAACTGTGTGTGTGTGTGTGTGTGTGTGTGTGTGTGTGTGTGTGTGTGTGTGTGTGTGTGTGTGTGTGTGTGTGTGTGTGTGTGTGTGTGTGTGTGTGTACGTGTGTGTACATATTTGTATCAACAAATAAAAACACACACCTGACTGACCAATTCTTCGTAGTAAAGCCTCCATGACTAAAAAGAAAAGTAGCATTTAGACAACAACAGAAGTTTGGGCTTGTATATCAGCCCATGACCTTTCAAAATACGGTCTATTCCTCCATAACTTGTCTAAGTAGGAAAATACTAACACAAAAGTATAGCAAAAGCATGTTGAGTTTGGACTTAAATCAATTCCACTAACAGTCAATACTAGATTGCACAGGAGTTCATATAGGCTCAACCCACTCTCTGCATCAGTGGCTGTCTATTGGTGATGACTGGGGACTGTTAGTTTGCCAATTAATGACATTAACACAGTTAGATGGTCAACACAGTCAAACACCACAGAATAAAGGCCAGGAAATGTAAATAAATCTAGTGTGATAACCATGCAATAAACAGTGTTCTGAATTAGTTGAATGAAGCAGCGCCAGAATTACTGAGTGGGATGAGGAGGTAAAGCAGGTGACAAAATGATTGACCTTGAGACTAGTAGAAACTGAGCACAGCTCAATAGCGTTGTTATAGTATGTATCCTGAATGCAACCCTCAACAAAAAGCTGTCCACCTTATTGTAAAGGACAGCAAAAAAGCAGAAACCCTTGAACAACCTGCAGTGGAGTGCTAACGACCCACAGTAAATCACATCTGAATACTACCTCTTCATTGGAAGACACCTCTCCAAGTCCTCAAATAAATATTCCACTTTGCAGCAAAGCTGGGTGTGTTGTCTGTTCGCATTGTACACCACTGGTATGTGTGAGTGCACATCCACTTCAAAACCCATGGCTTTTCAGACCAGCCACTTCAGATATAAAATCTCAGAAGATGTTAAGAGAACCTGGGGAAATCTATATGCTCATAAATTCACTGTGCTGCTCTGAGAGACGGGCCTTATGGGTCCTCGTCTCAATCAGCTGCATGTACAGTACTCTGCCTGCTACCCCTTGAAACTTAATCCAACTCTCTACCAAACCCTGGTAAAACAGTATTACACCTAGTCTTGGCACTACAAAAACAATAACATACAGTACTGGAAGTGTCTTCCCCCTCCTCCCCTCCTAGTGTACTGTAGGCTGACTGATAGTCATGACCCAGCCTCACGGTTATGCTGATGGCATGGGATGGAGTAGAGGATGAGCTCATGGTGTCGCATAGAGCCAAGTAACACAGCGTTTCCTGTGTGCGATGCTCCACTCACCTCTTCTTGACCAGAAGGATGGCTACCAGCACCAGCAGGATGAACACCAGCACCCCGGCACTGATGCCAGCGATCTTCACCACCCTGTCTGTCTGCTTAGCCGGGTCCGGGATCACCTCTGGTTCCTCTGTAGCTCCTAGGTAACAGGAGAAACAAAGAGAAATGACAAAAAAAAGAGATTGTTGTAGTTTTGACCAGGAAACACATGACTTGAAACGGCGAAAGTGAGTCTCTCCCAGCGGGAGCATGCTTTCTTCGACCACTTTAGTTGACCAGATGGTGGTCCACTCCGCGCCACATACATTCTGTTCCATCACACGTGAAGGCATACACTTCAAGATTTACTGTGGACATCTTCCAGATCGAGCCACGTCACAGCAATGATTTGAGCACAAACACATTCAAAGAGACATCTGAAGACACAGCTACTCGTATTTCAATACACCGATATTCCAATTACTGTATAATATCTATGTGCACTGGTTCTACACACACTGATATCATGATTATGTTGGGTTTTCTACTAAATGCCATCAGAATTGAATTCCTAATTATGTTCCATACCCCCTATGGTCCCACGAGATTTTCCAAGCATAAATTCATCTGCGGTCTTTTAATACTTTCAAAATCTTCAGAGCCATTAACTTCTGTAAAGCATTGGGTGTGGATCCTCATTATAAAACAAAGAAACAACAATTATATCTTAGTACCCAACGGGTTATTTGTTAAACAAATGACAAAATAGGGACATACGCAAATACTGTCGAATGTGAACATCAAACTCTTTTTTTTAAACAATGTACAATAAAAAGTGAAAACAATCTAAATATCTACACTGATACGGTTCCCTCTTTGATATATTGTAATATTTTGCTATTGATAAATACAAATGCAATAATCCTCTTTCTAATGCAAAACACACACAAAAAACAAAGCCTAATACTTTCCCTCTACTCTCTGGTCTCCCAGTACTTAGTAAAATGTGTTTCCTACAGTAGTGGTACACTGTAATGCTATTGTACAATTTCAACAACATAATTATTCTCTTGACCCAAGTCCTATATCTCCTATAACCCAGGGCAAATATGAGGTACAAAGGATATTTATCTCCCGACGCAACACTGAACCTAGTACATTCATTCATACAATAACATAGCCCTTTTATGTCAACAGCTGAATAATAACCAACCGTTTCCTATCAGCGAAAGGAATGACAAATGCGACAGCTCCTATCTTACCCATCCTCAGATTCAAACGGAAGGTGTTTAGGGAGAATGATACAATGGGCCGACTGGCACAGACCTGAAAACATGGGCAAAGGCCATCTTCAACCAGCACTCAAGCCATTATTCCTCGGGATCAATTCATTGGCCTAGTTTCTACCATGGGAGAGAAGACCAACACGCTGGCATCTGTGTCACTAGAGGGGCCACTCTTGTGTATTTCACTAACTCACCACCCTGAGGCAAGAGGACAACTAAAATCCTCCAAAGACAGACTACACCCCCCCCCATCTCCTTTAGAAAGCTTTCAGGAGCACAGCAGGTTTTAAATAAGTGCTGATTTCTATGACCCTCAAATCCTTTTTGTATATCAAGGAAGGGAAATCAATGGTCAGTGTTTTTCAGAGAGCAAGGTTGTCATAATCTTAGATATTTAGATATTTTCACTGAAAATTGTGCGTGGAATATCATCTGTGATCAGAGAGATCGCTAACAAGTTGTAGATGGATGAAACTACCCTAGAGATCATGTCCAACAGCCACTAAAACACATCTAGGAACAGAAAGCTGGATGTATGTAGCAGGAAGGAAGTGGTCTCCGGGGCTAAAACTAATCTCTGTCAGTGTAGGGGGGGCTTTAGGGGCATATACCCTTTGGGACTGCCTGTTGTACTTGACAGTGGGCCCCCTACCTCACACACCCCTCCCCATGTGCCTCTGCAAATCTCTCCCTCTTTCTATCAGGTTGGAGGGAGAGGGAACGTCTACAGAAAGTGTCCCAGCGGAGCCGGACAAACTGTCCTTGTCTCTCACGTTGTCACCCACTGGCCATGCCTCCGGCTTTAACACTTCAACACTCCTACAGCTCCCCTCTCGCTGTTTGACAGCTCTTTCACCCTCACTTTAGCCATGCTATCGTACCCAGGAAAATTACTGTACAGAAACAATTTTCTGGTATTTAAGTCCGGTTCATACGCATTTAGGAATAAAATCTGCTAAATTAACTGAAGCAGAATAGTTTGGTTCTGCTGAGAGTATTCCTGAACTTAGCCACACGGTGATAAACAAGGCTGGACATTACCAGGATAGAATTGTGAGTTGTTCCGTCAAAGGTTGCTTATCATTCATTGCGGCAAATATTATGGAACAAAGGAATGGAGTCAGAGAAAAATGTCACCTTTTCACCAGTTCTTTTCTTCTTCCATATGGTAAAACAGCAGCAATAAATAATCTCATAGGCATACGTAACTCTCATCCACTCAATGCTTTACATGCAACAGCCGGACAACGCCATCAAGAGCACCATAACAAATGTAATAGAACGCAACCAGAAAACCAATAGGTTTACTAGCAGAGGAGGTTTCACAATAGATGCTGACACCAGTTAAAAAGGCTATTTTATCAGGTCTGCAGCCCGGTATCAAATTCTTTTGAAGGTATTGCTTGAGACATAATCGCCATCTTGCCTCAAGAATACTTATGTTTCTGTTCGAGCTTATGAGATACGTTCATGAAAAAAAAATACAGGAGGAAATTCAAATGGAATTGAATTACAACTATTTTGCAGATAAAATTCCCTGCTTAAAATGAAAATCTATTTTCATTCCTGACGGTGGGCTACATGGCAGAGCCCTTATCAAATTCTATCTGGATTCGTTTGACAACCTTCAGGCCAATGCGCTTCGGAGACATTTGTACACGGAAAACAATTAATGACAACAGTTATTTATTTATTTATTTTAAAGTTAAAAAACAAAGCTTTCATATCCAATTAAGTTAGGGCAATTAAGGTGGTTCTCAATTCAGAGAATGAGAGCACTTCTAGCATTTAATCTATCACAAATGGAAAGCGTGAGTGATTGAGTGTGACAGGCACAAGTGGCCAAAGCCTACACATACTCCAAGTGGGATACTGCATGGACACACACATAGCTACTTGAAATTCTGATCAGGACACAGTTCTGGGAAATGGATCGTTTATTGTTCAGACTAAGCAACATTGTTAAGGGAGGATGTAACACTTACATTTGTTGTATCTTACTCTCCTATAGGCTTATTTCAGTATTATTACCGGATTCAGAAATCAATAAGCTACGTTTGGTATTCTCCTTTTGCAGTCATGAAACCACCCACCCCTAATTGAAGTGACACTGACGACACGGGCACACATAATTGTGACACTAATAAAAATCATCCACAGTTCAGTCACTTCATAAGAGTGTGTTGATGTGGCCAATGGATTCTCTCTTACCAAAGCCATGATGAAAGACGCTACGCTATTTTTTTCCCCTGTCCGATCTTTGAAATGAACAACAAGTCCAACCGCTGTTGTGTCAATGCATAGACAGCTGTTTACGGATTATAGATACAGCGCTTTCCACGTCTGATAATCTAATAGCATTTGTGGGCTGATTTCTAAGCTTGGCCTTATAAATACACAGCACTTACTATATAAATCTGCATCTTAACTGATTAATAAGAACTGCATTACGGGGATACTCGTCCGAATCAAGGAGAAAAACACACAAACACATAAATATGAGTCCAATTGATAAGCATAGAGATAAAGCTGAATGAATCTATGTTAATAATTCACCACTGTGGGCGACAACATAATCACTGACAATGAGTTCCATGTTGGAACTTGTCCTATTCTATCCGTGACGTAATGTAAGACGAAGCAAGCTTGTCATTCCTAGCAAGAACAGCGTCAGTGATGTCAACCTTCGCTGAGAGCTGATGCAGCTATACTGATGAGTATTAGCTACCACCTTAGGCCGATATCAGGGATCAGATGTTTTGATCAGGAGATGTTTTGCCTGTAGCAATATCATCATATAGCTCTCTACTGAAGGACATTAGGGTTTTACTAGTTTCATATCTCCTAGTTTTCATACCTCCGAGTGGAATTAAAGTTGCTGCTGGGGTACATTCATCTTTTTTTACGCTCGAGTCATTCAGCAGATGCTCTTATCCAGAGCGACGTACAGTTGGTGCATTCGTGTTAAGATAGCTAGGTGCTCCGTATGCAAGTACTATGGTCTTGTAGTGGATGCGAGCTTTGACTGGAAGCCAGTGGAGTGTGTGGAGGAGCGGGATGAAATGAGAGAACTTGGGAAGGTTGAAAATCAGGTGGACTGACGGATAAGTTGCAGGGGTTTGATGGCACAAGCGGGGAGCCCAGCCAACAGCGAGTTGCAGTAGTCCAGACAGGACAGGACAAGTGCCTGATCAGGACCTGCGCAGGTTCCTCTGTGAGGTAGTGTCATACTCTACGGATGCTTTGATGTTTGCCGAGAACGACAGGTTGTTGTCCAGGGTCACGCCAAGGTTCTTTGCACTCTGGAAGGGCAACACTGTGGAGTTGTCAACCATGGTGTAGAGGTCTTTGAGCGGGCAGAAAGAGCAGTTCCGTCTTGTTCGAGGTTGCGCTTGAGGTGGTGGGCCGACATCCAAGTTGAGATATCTGCCAGGCACACAGAGATGCATGTCGCCACCTGGGTGTCAGAAGGGGGAAAGGAAAAAAGTAGTTGAGTGTCATCCGCATAGCAATGATAGAAGAGACCACGTGAGGATATGATGGAGCTGAGTGACTTGGTGTATAGAGAGAAGAGGGCCTAGAATCGAGCCCTGGGGGACACCAGTAGTGAGAGTATGTGGTGCAGACACAGATCCTCTCCACGTCCCTGGTAGGAGCGGCCTGCCAGGTAGGATGCAATCCAAGAGTGTGAATAGCTTGCGACGCCCAGCCCTGAGAGGGTGGAGAGTAGGATCTGATGGTTCACGGTGTTGAAGGCAGAGGATAGATCTAAGAGGATGAGAACAGAGGAGAGAGAGTAGCTTTGGCGGTGCGGAGAGCCTCCGTGACACAGAGAGCAGTCTTGGTTGAGTAACCCGTCTTGAAGCCTGACTGGTAAGGGTCAAGAAGATAATTCTGAGAAAGATAGCGAGAAAGTTGATCAGAGACAGCACGCTCAAGTGTTTTGGAAAGAATAGCAAGAAGGGATACAGGTCTATAGTTTTTGACGTCAGATGAGTCGAGTGCTGGTTTCTTGAGGAGGGGAGCAACCCGGGACATTTTGAAGTCAGAGCAGACACAGCCAGTGTTCAGGGATGAGTTCATGAGGGAAGTGAGGAATGGGAGAAGGTCTCCAGAGATGGTCTAGTAGGAGGGGATGGGTTTGAGCAGGCAGGTTGTCGGGGGGGCAGACCTCACTAGTTGCAGGATGTCATCTGGAGAGAGAGGGGAAATAGAGGTCAAGGCGTAGGGTAGTTCTGTGTGATTGAGACCAGTCAATAGGCTGAGTGAATGAGTAGTGGGTGTCGTCACCCTTTTTTTCAAAGTGGGTGACAAAGTCATCCGCAGAGAGGGAGGAGTGAGGGGGGGGTGGAGGATTAAGGATGCAGGTGGAAAATAGTTTCCTACGGTTAGAGGCAGAAGCTTGAAATTTAGAGTGGAAGGAAGTGGCTTTAGCAGCAGATACAGAGGAAGAGAAGGTAGAGAGAAGGGAAAGGATGTCCTCCGAAAATGTTGTTTTCCTCCATTTTTTTTGCTCAGCTGCCCGCAGCCCTGTTCTGTAAGCTCGCAATGAGTCACTCCGCCATGGAGCAGGAGGGGAGGGCCATGCCGCCCGGGAGGAAAGGCGACCATGCGAGTCATGGGATGCGGAAAGGGAGGAGAGTAGGGTCGAAGAGGCAGAATCAGGAGACAGGAGGGAAAAGGATTTAGCAGAAGGGAAAGATGATAGGCTAGAAATCAAATCATCAAATAAAATTTTATTTGTCACATACACATGGTTAGCAGATGTTAATGCGAGTGTAGCGAAATGCTTGTGCTTCTAGTTCCGACAATGCAGTAATAACCAACAAGTAATCTAACTAACAATTCCAAAACTACTGTCTTATACACACAAGTGTAAGGGGATAAAGAATATGTACATAAAGATATATGAATGAGTGATGGTACAGAGCGGCATAGGCAAGATACAGTAGATGGTATCGAGTACAGTATATACATATGAGATGAGTATGTAAACAAAGTGGCATAGTTAAAGTGGCTAGTGATACATGTATTACATAAAGATGCAGTAGATTATATAGAGTACAGTATATACGTATACATATGAGATGAATAATGTAGGGTATGTAAACATTATATTAGGTAGCATTGTTTAAAGTGGCTAATGATACATTTTACATCATTTCCCATCAATTCCCATTATTAAAGTGATTGGAGTTGAGTCAGTGTGTTGGCAGCAGCCACTCAATGTTAGTGGTGGCTGTTTAACAGTCTGATGGCCTTGAGATATAAGCTGTTTTTCAGTCTCTCGGTCCCAGCTTTGATGCACCTGTACTGACCTCGCCATCTGGATGATTCCTGGGTGAACAGGCAGTGGCTCGGGTGGTTGTTGTCCTTGATGATCTTTATGGCCTTCCTGTAACATCGGGTGGTGTAGGTGTCCTGGAGGGCAGGTAGTTTGCCCCCGGTGATGCGTTGGGCAGACCTCACTAGCCTCTGGAGAGCCTTACGGTTGTGGGCGGAGCAGTTGCCGTACCAGGCGGTGATACAGCCCGCCAGGATGATCTCGATTGCATCTGTGGAAGTTTGTGAGTGCTCTTTGGTGACAAGCCGAATTTCTTCAGCCTCCTGAGGTTGAAGAGGCGCTGCTGCGCCTTCTTCACGATGCTGTCTGTGTGGGTGGACCAATTCAGTTTGTCTGTGATGTGTATGCCGAGGAACTTAAAACTTACTACCCTCTCCACTACTGTTCCATCGATGTGGAAGAGGAGAGTAGTGGGAGAGAGAGAAGTAGGGTGGAACTCAATTACCTGTCGACTTGACGGGACTATTGCTTCTATGTCGCCTAGCCTAGTGCCTTTTGAATGCGATGCTGAAGCTAAACTGACTGGCCCTTTAATTGTAGTAAGAGACAGTCATAGCACATGAAATAGACAGTCATAGCACTTGCAAAAATGCATATTCAGCATAAATGTTGTCCATAATCTATAATGCAGATCATTTCAATAGTGCAAGAGGACAGAGTCCATGAATCGGCAACCTATTTCCGTTTGATTTACATCACGGATGAGCTGGCACTGTATGAATTGTAACAATTGAATGACCACTCCCTCTTAATCACCAAAAACCAACAGCATGGCTTTATTATGAAAACCAGTGAGCTTTCTCTCTCTCTATCTGTGAAATCCAAAGGATTGACACTGCTAGCCCCCTGTTCCCACAGAAACAAGCTGTTCACCAGAGAAGGTGCTTTTACAAGCGCGAATGTTACAAATAAATAAGCTTTCCTTAATTCTGCCTCAATCCAGATCCTCGCTGCACGACAATTCTCTTGGAAGAGTGACAGAAAATAAAGTGGCACACACATTATCACGTAACAGTTCTTCGTCGGAGCACAAGAGAGGGCAGGGCATTCATTGGCTACTGGGAAAAGTGAAATCCTACTGTACTGTACGGTCAATGCATTAATATTGGGCAAGAAGGACTTTTATTGTTGTACAAATAAGCAAAAATGTAAGTCTTACCTTTCGTTGCAAGTCTCAGACATTGTGTTTTTGTTTCCTGTGGAAAAAAATAAAAATAAAATACAATACAACATAAGGATTTTAATTCATTTAAAAGGGTGGGGTGGCAAACAATGCTCCTCAATGTAAAACTCAGTTTTAAGACAGACTTAAAACCCCAATAACTCAATGGGGTAACGTTAGAGAATCCTTTTGGCTGATAGGGCGTGGTGTATATTCACCTTCTCCACGCTGCTGACGGCCTGGAAGTAGATGTTATAGTTCTTCCTGGGAGCGAGCGGAGGGTTCCAGAATCCGTGGTATGTCTTGTTGTCGCCCACCGTGAACGGAGAAGGCTCCGGAAGGTTCCCAGGCGGGAGTTCTGCCGCAAAGTAATACGGTGAACCGCCACTGGAGGCGTGGAAGGAGACTGGGACCTGGTAGCAGTCCACGGAGCTGGCCTCCCTGCGTGTGCGATGAGGATTCAGCTCCTCCACTACGATCTGATAAGCACTGCGGAGAGGAACAGGACATCACAGGCAATCAGTCCTCACAAAACAGTACAAGCAAACAAAGTCAGCTAGCCAAACAAAAGCAGGCTAATCTTAAAGCAATCTCTCACTTCACAGAGCACAGAGAGGGCATGCCAAATGAGTTGAACTGCTGGAATTAGCCCTGGCTTGGTAACATCGTACACGCTGCAGGCCATGATATCTCTACCTGAGCCCATTTATCTGCACATAGCCTTTAACTAATAACAGTCCATTCTCTCTGACTGGGAGGCTGTAGACTAAAGAGAAAGGGCTCATGAAACTCCGGTGGGAGTAAACAGGTCGTGTCTCTCATTAGTATTACAAAGTCACACTGACGTGCTTCGTCTCTCCCCCTAAGGGTCTTAACGTGGCAAGACACGCACTAACCACAGTGCCAGGGCAACTTATAAACACAGCGCAGAGCGAGGAGAGGAGGAGCGCCCCTCGCACACCCATGGAGCTGTAAACCTAGCAGAACCTCCTTCCTTCCACCCTTAGTAATGACTGCCCGGGGGCGCATCTCTCTCTCCCCCCGTCCGCCCTTCCCTCACCATTAGCGCCCAGCGGCATGACAGCCTTCGCCACCTCCCTGACCTTCCATAGCTCCTATTTTAGCTCAAAGCGCCGCAGATCTAAAATGCAAGTGACACTCCATAATGCCGGGCGCAGATGGACACAAAATCTGCCCCCTTCCACCGAAATAGAGTGAGTGCTCTGGCTCGTTTCCTCTTCCTTGTATCGCTTGTCAAACTGTTACAAATTACCTGAGCAGATGGCCTGAAGGCTCATTATAGCTCAATCCCTAATACACACCTTAACCAAACCTCTCTAAATTACCCCTGCACAGAGTTGCTGCGTGATTAGCCAATCAGCTTTCATCAGAGCTTGGCCAGTTTTACGGTGCACAGCCAAAACTGGTCAAATTAAACTATCCTTTTGATAATGCACTCAGGCCACAATCTGTCCAATTCCAAATCACTGTCTATTTTAAAAACACACATCTTTGTTTCGTTGGTACTCCTAAATCCTTTAAAGGCCCATGCCTTCACTACGTCATCCGTTTCGTATGACATGTTACGCCCTGAAAAATGTCATATTGCATATAATTGTTTTGCATTTCGTATGATATGTTACGAGTCCATTTCGTACAATGTGTTACAAATTTGTTGTGCTTAAGATCCTGGACTGTATCTTTAATTGCTACACAGAAATTATTTGATATTGAGATAAAAATGGCTGCATTGGACCTTTAAGCGGGTAAAAACATGACATAATCCTAGTGGCAGTGTATTTCCCAATCCTAATACCCACCCTCCATTGCATATTTGGTATCTGATTAAGCGATTCATCTTTATGATATTTGTAACAATACTCTACACAACGTCTGTATCCCAGAAAAAAAACTGCCACATTTAGAGGGGTGTGTGACATATTAGCAACAACTGCCACATCCACTGAGTGAGTGCCTGTGAGGAAGAAATGTGGTCAGCTGGTTTTGTATTCAGGGCTGTTGTCCTTCCCCTCCCCATCTGCGGCCCCTCCAATTTCACAATCGAAGCCCAGGCCTGGCCGCATAATAGCTGATTTACTGAATCTGAGAGCAAAGAGTTATCTTCAAATTCCCTTTATGACAAGTACCTTCAAACTCCATATCCCTGCCGATTGTGATAGGGGAGGGGAAATGAAAAGGCACAGGCCAACAATGGCCAAATCAAATAGAGATCGGCAGGGCCATGGACCTGAATATCTAAATTCCCTGCAGAGTCTCTGAAAACATTACCCAGCAGTGCTCTCTCTATTTGTGGGCTGTGCTGCATTAAGGGACAGGGAGGGACAGGGAACAACAGGACACAAACGACCTGACAGAGAGGTCAGGCAAGCGGACGGAGGAGCTTCATTAAAATGATTGGATGGAACCTTTGGACTAGAACAAAGCCAGGCATTAGTTCTCTTACCTGATAGGGGCACCTTTGGCCTGAGCTGGCTTCAGTAGGACCGTGATGGTGGTGGCCGTCTCATTCAGAAACGCCTCGGATCCATCATACTCCTCCAGAGTTGGGGCTTGGGGGGGGGGGGGGGACAAGAATTAAATGCAAAATCACAGATGGAGGAAAAATGCAAGAGTGGGGGTAATCGACGGCAACGGGGTGTACTATGTTGAAGGCTTGGGGAAAGCATGCTCCACCAAGACACATTATGTTTCATTTTGAACTTGGCTGAACTTGGCTTTATTATTATAGTACTGCAAAGTGCATAGTAAACAGCCCCTCTCCTGCTTGGAACATGTTTTCTAATGCATTTCTGAGAATTGAAACCCAACAGTTTTGCCAAAAAAGCATGAAATGATGTTTCCTGTGTGATTACAACTAAATTGTGTACATTACATCTCTTAAAGATTGAACTAGGTGTTTAGTGCAAAAAGCACAAGGCCTTTCTTACTCAAGAAAGGCTACTGGCCTTATTTGCCAATATATCAAGAAGCTTTTAGCTTCTATTCACCTGCTTAATTTGGTTGCTTTAAATTCTGTCTGTGGTTCGCATTATTATCTAATGAGGTCCTAGGTTGTCACTTCAACAGATTTCAAATACATCCCTGTCTAGTGCATGTTGAGTGCTGCCAAGATTAGAGTTGGGAAAATAGTGTGCTGAAGAAAATGACTCCAACAGGTATGGAGAATCCATATATTCCATTAAGCAACCGAGTTACTGATACAGTAACCATTACAGACAGATATCTCAGCGCTGTGCTTAGTATTATGGGAGAAATTGCTCTGAAAATCAAAACCCATAACCCAATCACATTATGCATTAAAATGCACTATTTTCACCCCATTTTGGTTACTTTGCTTCCTAGATGCTACTTGCAGCTGAAGTGCTAACAGACCCTTTTTAACGTAACGACAACAACGATAACAGTTACATTATGCATCAATTTAACACAACTATGATAGCTACTTATTATATACAATAAACCATATTTCCTCTGGTATCACTCCTTATAGCCTAGCAGCTGCAACACCACTGCCATTGTATATGTAATCTACCATACTAGGTAGGAACCTCTCAGTCCGGTTTCCCTTGTAAAAGAGGTCTTCTGACCTCAATGGGACTTCCTGGATAAATAAAGGTTAAAGGTCCAATGCAGTTGTCTCAATATTAAATCCTTTCTGGGTAACAATTAAGTGTACCTTACGGTGATTGTTTTCAATCCAAATGGTCAAAAATAGACAAAAATAGCTTCTTAGCAAAGAGCAATTTGTCAAGCAAGAATTTTGCTAGGACTCTCTGAGTGGGGAGGGGAGAACTGAAAACTAGCAGTTATTGGCGGAGAGGTTTGGAACTCTCTTATTAGTCTATTAACTTGTTTACCGCCTGGTGTTGTCACCGGGCAGGCCAAAACTCCATCCTACCAAAACAGGCTGAAATTTCAGGGGGTCTTTTCAAACAGCTCTTACACTAAAAGGGCATTATCATAGTATTCACAATTTCACAGTATTATTCCAACCTCATTTGAAAATATATACCGAATGTACAAAACATTAAGAACCATGACATAGACTGACCAGGTGAAAGCTATGGCACCTTATTGATGTCACCACTTCAATCAGTGTAGATAATTGGGAGGAGACAGGTTAGAGAAGGATTTTTAAGCCTTGAGATAATTGAGACGTAAATTGTGTATGTGTGCCATTCAGAGGGTGAGCGGGCAAGACAAAAGATTTAAGTGCCATTGAACTGGGTATGGTAGTAGGTGCCAGGTGCACCAGTTTGTGCCAAGAACAGCAGAGCTGCTGGGTTTTTCATGCTCAACTGTTTCTGTATCTGTAACTGTGTGTATCAAGAATGGTCCACCACCAAAAGGACATCCAGTCAACTCGACACAACTGTGGGAAGCATTGGAGTCAACATGGGCCAGCATCCCTGTGGAACGTATTCAACAGAGTACGTGGGGGTGGGGAATAAATGTACCAGAGATGTTGGTGGTGATGTTGAGTGTGGTTGGGGGCCCGAAGCCCTTGACGGTGCTGGCTCGTATGATGAACTGGTAGGTGGTGCCAGGGTGCAGCTGGTTGAAGACGTGATGAGAAGTGTTCCAGGGCAGCGACACGATCAGAGGAGGCCGCAGTAACGGCACCGAGGGGTCAAAGGACCGAATACCATTGTAGCTGATCTGTCAGGGGAGGGAGAGGTGAGGGAAATACAATATTTACCTAATGAGCTGTCGAAAAAGTGTTCAAGCAAATGGTAATGAGGTTTCTGTTACATTATGCTGTGATGGAACATTTTTTATCCGTCTTTAAGTAAGCGGAATGCACATACATAGCAAAGTACATATAGCAAAGTTTTAAAAAATGACATTTGTTTTCAGTGATTTTTCTGCATTGTGTTTACAGCATGCATACAATCTCATAAACCTGGACTAAAATGTGTGATAAAGATTTTGATCATGTGACTTCCCATGTCATTATGTCGTACGTGTCATGTGACTTCCCATGTCATTATGTAGTAAGTGTCATGTTACATTCCCATGTATTATGTGGGCCAGTGTTCTCATACTCTCACAGCTTGATGACATTTGAGAATGAAGAAATGTTTCTTCCATACACCCCATTGCACACAAGCTATGAATCACTGTTGTTTTTACCTTAAATAATACAATACAGTTAATTATGGATCAGAACACCTTATTTTCATACTGTATCTAAGCAGTACTCAAAAAAGTATTTTTCAACAGTAACATACAATTAGTTCCCCTTCGAACCCACTGTCCACTGTTTGAGTTACAGTATTTGCACCATAGTCCTGTATGAAAAAGGAGCAGGATGTTTCCAGAGGGACAATAAAGGTTCATAAAACCTGTGAAACATGGTTTAGATATACAAACCACATGTGGATCCTGGACAGACCCATCTACCCCCCCCCCCCTCCATTCCCCACCTCTCTCCATACTCCCACCTCTCCCTCCCCTCTCCTACCTCTCCCTCCTCTCTCCTACCTCTCCCTCCTCTCTCCTACCTCTCCTCCCCTCTCCTACCTCCCACATGTGGATCCTGGACAGACCTGTCTACCCTCACACCTCCACCCCCAATCCCCCCACTCTCTCCCTCCCTTCCCCACCTCTCTCCATACTCCCACCTCTCCTACCCCTCCTCCCTCCCTCCCTCCCTCCCTCCCTCCCTCCCTCCCTCCCTCCCTCCCTCCCTCCCTCCCTCCCTCCCTCCCTCCCTCCCACATGTGAATCCTGGACAGACCTGTCTACCCTCACACCTCCACCCCCAATCCCCCCCACTCTCTCCATCCCTTCCCCACCTCTCTCCATACTCCCACCTCTCCTACCTCTCCCCCTCCCTCCCTCCCTCCCTCCCTCCCTCCCGCCCCGCCCTCCCTCCCTCCCTCCCACATGTGAATCCTGGACAGACCTGTCTACCCTCACACCTCCACCCCCAATCCCCCCACTCTCTCCCTCCTTTCCCCACCTCTCTCCAAACTCCCACTTCTCCCTCCCCTCCCCCTCCCTCCCTTGCCCACCCCCGTCACTCCCTTCCCCACCTCTCTCCATATCTCTCCTCTCTCCCTACCCCACCCCCGTCACTCCCTTCCCCACCTCTCTCCATATCTCTCCTCTCCTCTCTCCCTACCCCACCCCCGTCACTCCCTTCCCCACCTCTCTTCATATCTCTCCTCTCCTCTCTCCCTACCCCACCCCCGTCACTCCCTTCCCCACCTCTCTCCATATCTCTCCTCTCCTCTCTCCCTACCCCACCCCCGTCACTCCCTTCCCCACCCGCACCTCTCTCCATACCCCTACCTCTCCCACCCCTGCCCTCCCTCCCCCTGACCATAATGCTTCATTACCTCATACTGGGTGATGATCCCATTGGGCTCCAGTGGTTCCTTCCAGTAGAGGAAGATCCGATCCTCAAACGGTGTGGCTTTCATGGACTGGCTGGGAACGGGGCCAGGCACTGCATTAGGACAGAAGACAGGAGGAGTAGGTCCTAGTGCAATCAAAGGAAGGCCACTGTGCTGTAATGAATCCTATTCTCACAGAGAGAGCCACTCCTGAGCCTCTGCGCCCGTAACAAGACCACTGATTGGATTTACTTACCGTAAAGCAACATGTTGAAAATGGCATAATAATGTAGAGCTCTGTGCTAGCACTGACTGGCAGACACTCGAATCCCTGGTGTTTGTTTTTTTTATTGAATTTTGATAATGTATTTACACAAGCTGAGATCAAGGTGCAATGTCTTTTCAAGAGCATCCTCTCTCTCTGTCTGCATGTTTTATGATCAAATTAGTCTTCTTTAATTTGTAACTTTCACTATTAGAGTACATCCATCAGCAAGAGAAACCAGCATGCCAGTGTAACAGTATGATTTTGGACCGTCCCCTCGCCCATACCCGGGCGCAAACCAGGGACCTTCTGCACACATCAACAACAGTCACCCTCGAAGCGTCGTTACCCATCGCTCCACAATAGCCGCGGCCGTGTGCAGAAGGTCCCTGGTTCGCGCCCGGGTATGGGCGAGGGGACGGTCTAAAATTATACTGTTACATTTAGCCGCGGCCCTTGCAGAGCAAGGGGAACTACTACTTCAAGGTCTCAGAGCAAGTGACGTCACCGATTGCACACCGCTAACTAAGCCAGCCGTTTCACATCCGTTACACTAGACCACTGTGACATGAGTACTGATCAGTGGAAAACTAAATGTATTGAGTAGAATCTCCAATCCAAAATGTTAATGTATTGTAACTCTCTACGAAGATACTTCCTAGTGTTTCGTCTAACATTTTAGCAGTACAATAGCTGAGATAGCAGGGCTGTCAATGGGTAACAGTAGTAGCCTAATATTCTGAGGACCTTCGTAATACATCCTGGATTGGTGAACACTACTGACTGACAGCCTCATCACTACTGATGAAACCTGGCAGTCCCACGGGTCTCTATGGCTGCCACAGGACTGGTCTGCCATGGGGCTGTGTCTGCCTGCATGCCTGTCTCCCTGGGCTGTGTTCTAGTCTAGTCAGGCTGGGTTGGGGATGTCCAAAGCCCTCTCCTTCACAGCAGACAGACAGAGAGCAGTAGCGTGACCAGGTCACATGGTTGGGTGCTTGTCAGGCCTGTCTGTCTGAAGAGAGGAGCAGGGCCCGGGGGCGGCGCGCATGTGCGTGTCTGCTGTCTCCAGTTCAGTGTTAGAGGAACTGTTTACGTGGGCCTCTCTTCTCCTCCCCCCCAAGTCAGACAAACTTAAATTGATCAAATCTGGTGGATGGATGTCACTGCGACATCAGCTTTTTACACGCAAAAAAAAACAAAAAACGCATGCATTCCTTTTTCCTGGCTGATGCTACTGAAAATGGGCTTGGTTTGACATGTTAAAAACAATCAGACAGATTTCTCTTCTGCTGTTGGAATACCACTGAAAAGTTATACACCCCAATCTATTAAAAAACTAAACAAATTGTAGAAATAGGTAATAACATGTTTTTATTTATTTAGAATTTTTTATTTAACCTTTAGTTAACTGGGCACGTCAGTTAAGAACAAAATCTTATTTAAATGACGGCCTAACCCGGCCAAACCCAGGCGACGCAGGGCCAATTGTGCGCCACCCTATGGGACTCCCAATCACAGCCGGATGTGATACAGCCCGGATTTGAACCGGGGACTGTAGTGACACCTCTTGCACAGAGATGCAGTCCCTTAGACTGCTGTGCCACTCGGGAGCCTAGCAGGACCGGAATATAACCCCAAAACAAATCTCTAGCTACATGCAGAATCAGGGAAAAGTTCAAATAAGTTCTGGTGGAACAATTACAGAGGGCTCAGTCATTTCTCTAACATTATCTCCTGGGCTTGTGCGAACGTGAAGTGAGATTTAAACAGGTCCTCTTCAAGGGACAACATGTCTGCCGGTAGCCACAGGATAGAGCTGGTCACCTGGCTGCATGATTATAATACTGAAGCGTTTAATGTGAGTTACAAATTCCGGGCTGCCGCCAGTGCTGTTATCTCAGCCCTTGGTTAGCTACCCAGCTAGTGTCTATTCAGAGAGCAACAGTGAGAAAACGTGCCCTGCTTTGAAATGAGTAACTCAGCCCAGAGGTAGGAATCACAGGAGGGCAGCAAAGAGCATGAGTCAATTTCAACTGGTTACAAACAGAGCTCGATACATCTACCTTTTCAAAATAAATGAGAATTATAGAGATAGAAAAACACGCGCAATGTATGTGGGTGAGCTTGATTCGTTAACACTGATGAATAAGTGTGAATTCTACATCTGAAATCTGAGCATTAAAAAAAGCCTCCCTGTCTCCTGACACCTATCTGTTATGTAGAGTGCACATACCATCTTCATCTGTCTGGATGATGGTCTCGTCGCTCTCCTTGCGTCCCTCGGGGTTGGTGAGGATCATCTTGAGGCTGACGTTGGTGTTGGGGGGCAGGTTGCCCACCACGTGGCGTGGGGCCTTGGGGTCCATGTCCAGGCAGTCGGCCTTGGTCTGATTGTTGGCGTTGTAGTAATGGTAGCAGATGGTGACGTTGAAGGTGTGGCAGCGGGTGATGTTGTAGCCCAGAGACTCCCAGTCCACAGCGATGAACCTGGCCTGGGTCTCGGCAATCTTCAGCTTCTTCGGGGTCCGCATCGGCTCTGGAGGAGAAAAAGAAACCCATGACTACAACTATGGCCAACATAAAATCACTGGAGAGACCCGTTTGTGTACAGTGTCATCTGATGTGGGGACAACATATACTGCCTGTCTGCCACAGAAGAATGTGCATGGTTAGCCAGTATTAACACATCAGTTCCACATGGATGCTCTGTGAAAGTGTGGTGTTGATGATGGTGCCTGACAATTGTCCTTCAGCAGCACGGTGGCCAGTCTACACAAAGCTCCACTTTTCTTTTCCTCATCCCCGGATCAGAACATATCCACAGACAAATAATGAGGACGTTATGAGGATTAAATGTCCATGTGAGAGAAGGGGAGGGGGGGGTCTAATGAGCAACGTAAACTGTGTGGATTGTGTTGAGCCAGCGCTGGTGACCAGGAGGACACTCACACAGCCTCTTAAGGGCTTCTGAATTAGCCAATATATCACCCTGGGAGAAAGTCAATATAATCCAGCCCGCAATCCATCAAGCAATCGCGCCATGCTGGATACTAATGACTCTAATAGTCCAATTTACCTGCGCGATTAAGGCAATGATGCAAGTAGCGCCTTTGTCTCACCGTGACTGTTTGCTATGTGGAGATGCAGCCAACACTGCAGCAACCAGAAAGGGCAGGACTTCAATAGGAGAATAACTTTAAACACTTTTAACACTGTATTTGTGTACTGTGCTGATTTCCTCATTTACAATGCAGTTGTTTGGACTTTCTGTACATTCATATTTGGATTATCACCAAATAGTATTATCATGTTAGGCTTTATATTCAAAATACTACGCATTTCCTGTCTGTGCATAAACATGAGTTTGGGGCCAGGTTTGAGGGTTTAAGGGGCTTTCAATTTGTCCTCTATTGATGCGTTTCAGACACCGGCCTCGTCGTGGCTAAAGTGCAGGACCAGACATGTAGAGGTTGTGGGGGTTCAGTCTCAGTCTTCCACCGCAGTGAGCCCTGGTGCCCCTTCCCACTCTGCAACACTCATTCATTGAGTAATGGGGTAAGGATTCTGCCATGGCCGGCCTGGGGGGGTGTGTACGCGTGCACCGTGCAGGCTCTTGGCGTGGCAGGCCATCCTCACACAAAAGCCTCTCTCTCTCAAATGTCCTCCGTGGAAACAGACCTGCCCTTATTCTGTGCAGTCTCATCTCTACGAACACTGTTCTGAGCCACAGAAAGAGAGATTGACAAAAAGGTTAGAGGCGTTCTATGTATATGCATGTTAATAACATGTTCTTTTTAGGCCAAACTGACAAAAAGAGAAGAGGAGAAAGGTTAACTCGTGGTGCTAAATCACAGATTGTCCATTTTTAAAGGCTGGGCCCTCAGCTGGGTGTAATCACCTGCTCTTTGATGAGCGTCGCCCAGGAGAGTCCTTCCTTTCTAGCCTAATTAAAATGAAAAGCTCTGAATAAAGACTGGGGACTTGTTAACATGAATCTGAGATCGACTGTTGGCTCTGGGGGTTATTATGGATAAAGCTCTCTACAACTTCATACACTGTTAGCGAGATAGTGGGCCATCTCCAACATTCATCTACACCACTTGTCATTATTCGCACTCATTTGTTTGAGCCATTTATATTGATGTGGCGTATTGTCTCAAATCAATGGCATGGATGTTGGCGCTATAGCTTGGGAAAAACATGTCAATAGATACCAAAATGTAATTAAATCCCTCTTTTCCTCGGCGAAGAGTGGGGGGGGGGGACAAATGTTCACACTCCTCTACCACCGTTAACCGCTGCCCTGCAGTGTTTCATTTGAAGTGGCGCCACCGGTGATGATGAAACGTTTGTCGTGACTTATTCAGTGGCCAGTGTTCCTGAGGGTGAGCAGTGCTCAGAGGGGAATTGGTCCAGGAGTGGCCACAGGTTGTCTGTAATAGAGCGGAAGCCGTCGGGAGCAACCTGTTGACCTCCTCTCTCTTCTCTTCACAGTACAAGCATTTATTAAATACCCAGAGAACCGGGAAACTAAAATTCAATTTCTCCCCTTTTTTGCTTCCTGTGCCCGGCGACATGATAGTTCAATACGAGACTATTTCTGTGTAGAGCCAATGTACACTTAGTCAGAGATAATTGTGGAAATAAAAGCAAGGGAGAGAAAAGAATGAAGAGGAAAAAGAATACGAGGGTAGAGACACACATCTCCCATAGGTCCGTTTTACCTATAACAAGTCATTATCTGGTTGTCACTCACTGGGAAACGCACACAAAATTCAGTTGAGCCAGTGACAGCATGCAATTTCTGCACATTTTCACATGGCACATTTATTTTTTTTCTTAAATCTCGACAGGTTCTTTGGAGGCACGTCATAAATGAATGGAACGAATAAGTCAGTGCATTTTCCCCCACATAATAATACTCTTTGTAAGTTTGGTCAAGGGCAAAATCATTTCAAAAGCTGATTTTCCTGACAATAGAGAGTGAGGTCAACAGTGACAAATAGCGAGAGTAAGAGCGAGAGAAGGCCATTCTAACAGAAGAATCGGAGAATTCAGTCATAATGACATGTTATGATCAGGGACACGTTTCATCTGCCAAGTGGAACACATGAAAAAGCCAGGGTAAAACTATTCCTATAATCTTTACCACACTTGATCCACTCCAGCATATGTGCACAACGTGAACTTAGTAACGGCCAAATGATTTAGGATCAGCCTGAAATGGGCCTTGACTGGGAGATAGAGGCAAAGCCAAATTACATTACAACCTATTAGTAAGTGCCCAACCCATATGATGACCCGAAATTCAACTATTCAGTTTGGGGGTGAAAAGATAAAAGAGTAGACAAAATAAATGAAAGTACCAGGGACGAATAGAGTCAGATAGATTCCTGACATCCTCCATCATTTAAATGTCAACCAGGCAATAATAAGTTGGGGTTAGAAATTAATTGCTTACGACTTCCAATGCCCCAACAACTTTCACCACATGCGTACACACAAAGAAGCAATAACATTTGCATAGCAGACAATTACCTGTCCCCCTCTCTCTCTTGCCCCCCCCAACCATTCCCTCTTCTTTATTCTGTGTATTCTATCACCCAGGGCCATGATTAACAACGCGTGTACCCTTCAGAGCTGATCAATAGCCGTGAAGTCCTGCATTAACTTCACAGATTAGGCAAGCCCCCTATAATAAATTCCATCGATTCCGGCAGCCTCAGATGCTAAAATCCCAGAGTATTTTTCAAGCCTTAAATTAAAAGGAGATATACGGTCCTGGGAGAGGCAAGGTGCCAGAGCGATTAGGAAAGCGTGCCCACTTTCCTAACTCTCCTTTTTCAGGATGGATGCAGGCTGCAGCCCGGTGGCTCACCATACTAAACAGGACAGGGCCCTCCTTTGGCCCCTCAATTCAAACACACATTTCCCCTCTGACCCTCCTTGCACTAGGCTTCCTTTATCTACAGTGCAGTGGGTGGGTGAGGAGGGGTGAGGGAAAGAGGGGTCGGGGGGGGGGTCTGGAACGTGGCCATTTGGGATGAGGACACCGTGGCGTCGTCCCTGGATCTTTAATCAACCATTGATGTCGAAAACAAAACCCATTGTTTGTACCGCCCGCTCTTCGCGGCGAGCCGACAATGTATTCTTTGTCTCCACGGCGTTCAGCAGAGAGAAAAAGTAACATTTGCATATACGGAGGTAAATATTTCTCTACAGAGTGCTTACATGATTCAAAGGCATGTCTGAAGCACCTGATTAAGTGCACAAGCAATCAATCATAATCAAATAAGCAGTCACCAGACTCCTTAATGACAAAAAAAACACATTGAATATCCTGTATTGATTTCAGATCTTCCCTCCTTATTTTGCAGCTTGATTCCATTATTTGTTTGCTAATCCGATTAGCAAGGCCCATGATTGCATTATAAGAGAGTTTAAGAATCTGTCACCCATTGGGCTAAATGACCAATGAGGACGCGTCATGGCATTGCTGACGTGCTGCTGGTCCAAACAAATTACACACAGGGGGCTGGGAATGTGACAGGACGGTCACTGTCCTTCCTGCTGGATGGCAATCAGCGACGCTGCCAACCAGGCTCCACGGACCATGATTGATGTTGATTGGATGGAAAGGCCTGTAGTAATGCACCAACGTTCGCTAGCTTGGCATAGCCGGACTAAGAGAATTTAAGACACTCTATATTTTGCTATGTGCATTTCTGCATGTAGTTGGTGTATACACGTCCAAGAAAGGTGATAAGTACTGTCAATCAAATCTCTAATTGTCACACAACAGACACCAGGTGCAGGGAGAAAAACCCCTTTTAAATTATCGGATGCAAATTTATTTGAGTTGTTCAAAAATGCAAATATTGTTGTGAGTCTAGGAATGCAAACCAAAGACGCTTTGCCTCCACGTGGATCCCACAACAGGTGCTGTCATTGTCGCACAGGAAAACAAAGCCCCCATTTCTCCTGTTTGTGGGCAGAACAGGGGGATTAGATCTTTAATTGCACCAGGAGTCTCCTGTTTGCTCACAGATTGCTTCTTCTCTGCTTCCCAACTTTCTTAACGTCAATCACAGTCGCCCGGTCTTCCACACTGCTCCACCACTATCTCTCCCAGGCTCCACCGGCTTTCATATGAAATCGACAGCTAAACCTTTTGGAGCAGAACAGCTTCTTTATCTCCTAGAATGGCAATAATGTCAGCCAGGAAGGCGGCTGCGGCTTGCACTGCGTTGCTCTGCAACATGTCTTGTCTGTCACTCTTTTATCATGACAAGAAAGGGAAAAAGTTAATGAAACACCCCAAAAAGAATGTAATTGAGGATTAAGGCAGACAAATTGTAGCTTGTGTAAATCAAATGGAGTTGCTAAACTTTGTAGAAGGTTCTGCTCTTTGACCACCCTGGCAGAGACAGGGATCGCGGATGACCAGGCATAATGGGTGTTTTCCAGAAATGGTGTGATTTGATGGTGATGGTGACAGCATACGGGGATAGGGTCACTATGGGAAGGGGAAACAGCACAACAGGGTCTGGAGCAAACACACTTCAATTCCCCATAGGCCTTGCTGCCTGAGATTGCATGGTCAACAACAGGCCACTGTGACAAGCAGTGGGCCGTCAAGAATTGCACGAAGGACAGTATTTGTATTCCGACCCGACCCGCAAAAAAAACCTGCATAGGATAAAGGGGCCCATTTCGAAGGACACAAGATTTCAATAGAGATTTTACACAGAATAAGACCTTCAGACTACACAAGCTATATGATTCCATAGTTAAGCAGGCTGACGCACTCTCCCCACCGTCACATGTGCAGCTATCGCCCCTTCTCAAGGAGACATGGGAGAACAAAGCCTAAGGACGGCCAGCAGAGGGAACAGAGCATTTGCAAGGAGACCTCCTCAACAAAGCAATCTGAGAGTCACTGTAATTGTGTTCACCCTATTGTGGTTGATCTTTTGCGCCTCCATTGTGATTTGTTTTCTATCTCTCAGACTGCAGACGCCTAGCAGAGTGTTTTCCACTTCTTAAACCTGAGAGACGTTTTAAAAGGAAGCGCAGTCATTTCTTTTTTAAATGAAGATCTGACAGCCACCATCAGGCACACACTATGTCTCTGGCCAGTCGGGAGGACAGCGAGACGTTTCTATATGAATAAAATCCAGTGGAAACGCTCCATTACTAGTCTGTCCATCTCTCTGCTCTTGTGAGTCAATACAAAACAAGTGGGGTGAGTAATAGGAGGCATTTCACCTAATTGATTAGAATTGTCAGGTCAGAAAGCTAAATGCAATTTTGAAGTGGCGCTCGCCACTTGTCGGTGCAGCAGTTTCTTCACTCGTGGCGAGAGAGAGAGAGAGAGAGGGGGAGAGAGAGAGGTCTTATTGAGGAGCACTCCCTCTCTCTCGCTTTCTCTCCCTCTTTCTGGTCTTCTTGACATAACTGTGATAAGTGGAGGGATTGAAAATGGATGGCTAATGGTGAAATCAACTTGGGGCTAAGCTGGCCTTTGGAATAGAGGTATTAATAAGGGTGGCTGTTTTCTCCATTTACCTCTCCATTAGCCTGGGAACCATTTGGGTGGTCTCTGGGGGTGACCCAATTGATGTAGACCTTCCAATGACGAGGCGGCGGCGAAATCAACAGCCAGCTGCCCACACATTTCCCATTATTCCGCTTCCCATCGAACCACCACAGAACATCCACTCTGCAATAAAGCTTGGCCAACATAGCTTTCCTGCCACACATCACTTACATGGTTATGGGGAGAATGTAAATCCAATATCATTTATTTTTAATTGTGTTTTTAGCTGCTCCTGTAGGTCCCTATGGACCAGTGAATGTTGAGGCGAACACTGGGATGCACTAGACGCTAAGGCTGTCTAATGTGCTTTGCTCCATTAACCTCTGCTGGCTAAGACATTGTATCTAGCTAATGGCGTGTACATTACTTAACGGGTAGAAATATACAGACCCCCCCCAAAAAACATCAATATCAACCCGGGGGAGAGGAGAAAGGGAAACTGCAAACTCTTTAGAGGATACAAGTTTATCACACTTTTCTCGCTGGCTGAAGAACGAACATTTAAAAGATATAGCGGTAGCTTGCCACGCAGAGCCAGTGTGTGTGTGTGTGTGTGTGTGTGTGTGTGTGTGTGTGTGCATGCATGTACAGTGCCTTCAGAAACTATTCATAGCCCCTGACTTATTCCACATTTGGTTGTTTTACAGCCTGAATTCAAAATGGATTAAATACATTTTTCCAAAATCACACCCATCTACACACAATACCCCATAATGGACAAAGTGAAAACATGTTTTTAGACATTTTTGCAAACACAGAAATCTCTCATTTACATAAGTATTGACACCCCTAGAATCACCTTTGGCAGCGATTACCGCTATGAGTCTTTCTGGGTAAGTATCTAAGAGCTTTACATGCCTGGAGTGTACAATATTATTCTTTAAAACATTCTTCAAGTACTGTGAAGTTGGTGTTGATCATTGCTAGAAAGCCATTTTCAAGTCTTGCTGTAGATTTTCAAGACGATTTAAGGCAAAACAGTAAAAAGGCCACTCAGGAACATTCAATGCCAACTTGGTAAGCAACTCCAGTGTATATTTGGACTTGTGTTTAAGGTTAGTGTTCTGCTGAAAGGTGAATTTGTCTCCCAGTGTCTGTCGGAAAGCAGACTGAACCAGGTTTTCCTCTAGGATTTTACCTGTGCTCACCGCTATTCTGTTTCTTTTTATCGTGAAAAACTCCCTAGTTGTTGACAAGAATACTCATAACGATGACAAGAATACTCATAACATGATGTAGCCAGCATGCCTGTAAATATGAAGATTGGTACTCAGTGATGTGTTATGTTGGATTTGCCCTCAAAGATAACACTTTGTGTTCAGGACATGCTCAAAGGAATATTCAGTGTCTTTTTTTGTTTTACCATCTACAAATAGGTGTCCTTCTTTGTGAGGCATTGGAAAACATCCCTGGTCTTTGTGGTTGAGTCTGTATTTGAAATTCCCTGCTCGACCGAGGGACTTTACAGATAATTTTATGTGTGCGGTACAGAGGCGAGGTAGTCTATCAAAAATCATGTTAAACAATATTATTGCACACAGTGAGTCCATCCAACTTTTTATGTGATTTGTTCTTGCCACAACAAAGGGACTTGAATACTTATTGACTGAAGACATTTCAGCTTTTCAGATTTAATTCTTTAAAGAAAATGGTTTTATCTAAAAACATAATTCCACTTTGACCATATGGGGTATTGTGTGTAGGCCAGTGACATTTTAAATCCATTTTAAATTAAGGCTGTAACACAACAAAATGTGGAAAAAGTCAAGGGGTGTGAATACTTTCTGAAGGCACTGTATGCCTGCGTGTGTATGTTAACCAGTATTGGGGGCAAAGTGTTACAAAGTAACGTGTTTGAGTACCCAGACAACTATTTTGTGATAACGAGTAACGCGTTACTTTTTACTTTACTTTTACAATATTATTTCATATTTGACTTTGTTGGTGCAAACAAAGCTACGTTCACCATGGTTCCTGTTTCTGCATGAATGTTGTGGCGGGTAGCTGGCATGGTAGCTGTTAGCTTGATAGCTAGCGAGATGGCAGAAATAATAGTCATGGAAGTATTCATATTACTTTGAATTGGTAGAAGAAAAGGACAGATGCTAACTCTTAAATCTTGACTGACGCTACTGGCAGGATTCAAACACAAAACCATCGGGTGAAGGCGAAAGCACAATTGATTTATTTGGTAATAAAGTAAACAACGTAGCTAGGTGACCAAGTTAGGCTCAGTTGATAAGAATGGACATTTCTCCAGCTCCATCTTCTCCATAAACATAAATGAAAGGACACTACAATTACACATTGTGATCATGTGATTTTACATAGAATATCTCTGCCCAGTTTGTATCTGTGGATACTTATGTGTAAATACAGTAATTCAACAAAATCTTTTAATTTGAGTATTGTAAAGGAGAAATTGCGTCTGTCATTATTCCTTGAGTTGGTATAGCCCAGAGTTATAGATTAGGCTATGGATGGTAGGCTTATTCAAGCCATTCAAAGATCGTGTGCGCCCTGTACTGGGCATAAGAAGGAATGACCAAGGCATCTTCAGAGGGTTTTCTGTTTTCAGTAAAAACGCAAAAGTAATGTAACTTTTTTTTTTACATTGGCATTTTAGTAATTTAGCTGACACTCTAATCCAGAGCGATTTATATGAGCAATTACAGTTAAATGCCTTGCTCAAGATTTTTTACCTACTGGGTTCTGGGATTCAAACCAGCAACCTTTTTCCTACAGGCCCAACGCTGTTAACCGCTAGGTTAATATCTCACATAGCAAAGACAGTTTCGTTCACAAAGCTAGGTATGCTCAGGTTTGAACTCCTCTAAGGTGCTCAGTCTGTCTGTACCTGAGGCTAAATATAAACTCTTGAGTTCTCATTCCTCCTCAACCTGAAACAACTGTCATCCACTCCGCTTAGTACACAAATACTGCTCCAAGATGTCTGATGTCATAGCAGGTACACCGTAAACACCTGAAAACCAGTTACAACTGCCAAATGAGCTTGGCTTCACTGATGAATTCATAATGGGAGCTGCCATCTGTTAATTACCCAACTGAAATTAGCCAATCATTTAGACCCCTCTTTCCCAGACATAATAGGAAATGTATTCATTTGCATGAGTTTAAAACACCCTATCAAACTAGTGCTGTTTGTTTTCACAGTCTCTTTAGAAGTCGGAGGCATTGAAACTCAAACCATCATTTACACTCTTGGTTCTTTGCTCTCAAATGTATTTGCTCTTATTTACTCTCTAAAGTGCCTAGCGGTGCACTACAGGAAGTCAGAGCAGTTGGAAAATATTTAACCATCTTCACATTACTGCCTGGCATCTCTATCTGAATATATCCATTAAAATATTAACCACAGAAAAAAATGAAAATAAATGAAGGCTGAGAGTGTGAAGGGGTGTGTGTGCGTGTGGGTGGCTAGGGCCATCTACTTTAAGTGGTGTCTGTCTTCCCTGTAGCCTACTCGGTGTGTGAACTGCTGACAACTTGCAGCTGATTGTTGACACATCAACCAGGATTAAGGGGCAGGACAATTTGTGACTGTTGTTGTTTTGGTAATCAGTGGCTGTATTGGAGGGGGGGTGGTTTCTCCTCTCCTAGGCAATCAGCAATTAGTACCGGGAGGTGTGCTCTTCACCTCTGCTAGGCAATTAGCAATTAGTGATAGTACTTCAGTCTCCCCTGTTTTCTCAGCGGCAGCTGTAAGCTGTGGTTGTATCAGCGGCGGTGTCAGCGCCAAAACGAACTTCTGCCGAGCTGTTCAATGAAGGAAAGAGAGGAAGGCTCCACACCACTCTCTCACGTGAGTATTTTACCCAGTTATTTTCAGATTCTCATTTTGCTCTTTTGTAGCTTTGTCAACTATGTGTGTTTCTATACCTGTTCGCTTCTCTCCCTGTAGGCCTCTCCCATCTAATTTAGTGTAACCTCAGCGCACAACCCATGCAGAATTCCTGGTCTATGGCAGTGTTCCGAACTGCCAGTCTGGGGTCAAGAATGCAGAGTTATTCCCAGCCTATGCCGCCCTTCAGTCCCTAGGGTTTTTGGCCCTGACATTAATCACCCCAGAGAACACTAATCCCCCAGCTGCGCTCTCTTCCTCTGACTACGTTTTCACTCTTAGTCCGAAAGCATCTGGTCGTCGGGGCACTGGGCTAACAATTTCTCCCTCGCTCACCTGTCCATCTCATTTGAATTCGATGCTGTCACTTTTCCGCTCAAGGTTAACATTGTTGTCATCTATCACCCACCAGGTGCCCTTAGATAGTATCTCAATGAGCTTGACACCTTGATAAGCTAATTTCCTGAAGATGGCTCTTGGCTCATCGCACTGGGCGACTTCAACCTCCTGACGTCTGCCTTTGATTAATTTATTTTCACCTTTCTTCCCCTCCTTACCTCTTGACCTCATCCTTTCCCAGTCCACTCCGACTCACAACGCAGGCAATACGCTTGACCTCATTACTAGAGGCTACTAATCTCTCTGCAACCCCTCTCCATGTCTCTGATCACTACTTTGTTCCTCTTCATCTCTCCTTCAACCCTAACCAGATGGTCATGGCCCGTTGCAATCTTTGCTCTTTCTCTCGCACTACTCTCTCCTATCCTAACATCGCTCCTTTTCCTTCCTGCCTCTTCGGCCCTACTCTCCTCCCTTTCCGCATCCTATGACACACTGTCCACGGCTGGCTTGGCCCTCCCTTCCTGCTGAGTGACTCACCGCAAACTAACAGAACAGAACTGCGTTCTGATGAGAAAATGGAAGCACTTATTTCACTCCCTCTACATTAACTGCTTAACTTCTTGTAACTAGGGGGCAGTATTTTCATTTTTGGAAAAATAACGTTCCCAAAGTAAACGGGCTATTTTGTCAGGACAAGATGCTAGAATATGCATATAATTGACAGCTTAGGATAGAAAACACTAAAGTTTCCAAAACTGTAAAAATATTGTCTGAGTATGACAGAACTGATATTGCAGGCGAAAGCCTGAGAGAAATCCAATCCGGAAGTGACTCATGTTTTGAAAGCTCTGAAGCTCTGCGTTCCGATGCGTCCCTATTGAGCAGTGAATGGGGTATCAACCAGATTCCTTTTTCTACGTATTCCCCAAGGTGTCTACAGCATTTTTATGTAGTTTCACGCCTTTATGTTGAAGAATGAGCGTAAGCGACTACATTGCGTAAGTGGCCACTTGATGGCTCTGTGATTCTTGCGTAAAAAGAGGTAGCTACTGCAAAGCCAATTGTCCCGGTGGATATATTATCGAATAGATATTTGAAAAACACCTTGAGGATTGATTATAAACCACGTTTGCCATATTTCTGTCGATATTATGGAGCTAATTTGGAATATTTTTCGGCATTGTTGTGACCGCAATTTCCGGTCAATTTCTTAGCCAAATGCAAAGAACAAACGGAGCAATTTCGCCTACAAAAATGCATTTACTATCTAACTGGGAGTCTCGTGAGTGAAAACATCCGAAGCTCAAAGGTAAACGATTTAATTTGATTGCTTTTCTGATTTGTGACCAGGTTGCCTGCTGCTAGCTAGGCATAATGCTATTCTAGGCTATCGATAAACTTACACAAATGCTTGTCTTGCTTTGGCTGTAAAGCATATTTTCAAAATCTGAGATGACAGGGTGAGAAAAAGGCTAAGCTGTGTTTCAATATATTTCACTTGTGATTTCATGAATAGGAATATTTTCTAGTAATATTTATGTCCGGTGCATTATGCTAATTAGTGTCAGATTATGACAACGCTCCCGGACCCGGGATGGGTAGTTACAACAGTTTAAGCCACTTTCTATCACTCCAAATTTCAAGTTTCTGCCCCTAACCCTAGAAAAGTATGCCACCTTCTCCTCCTTTCACCCCCTCTCTCCCTCCCTCTCTGCGGACGACTTTGTCAACCACTTTGAAAAGAAGGTTGACATCTGCTCCTCATTCACTCAGCCTTTTCATCTTTCTCCCCTCTCTCTCCTGATGAAATCCTGCGACTAGTGAGGTCCGGCCGCCCAACAACCTGCCCACAATACCCCATCCCCTCCTCCTCTTCTCTAGACCATCTCTGGAGACCTTCTCCCACTCCTCACTTCCCTTGTCAACTCATCCCTGACCACTGGCTGTGTCCCCTCAAGATAGCAATACTCAACCCCTCTGATGTAAAACTACAGACGGATATCCTTTTCTTTCCAAAAGACTAATCTGATGTCAAACTATAGACCTGTGTCCCTTGCTGTTCTTTCCAAAACATTTGAGCGTGCTGTCTCTGACCAACTCTCTCGCTATCTCAGAGCGATCTTGACCATAACCAGTCAGTCTTCAAGACGGGTCATTCAACCGAGTAGTGTCCTGGTTGAGGCTTTCCGCACTGCTAAAGCTGACTCTCTCTCCTCTCTTCACATACTCCTTGATCTATCCGCTGCCTTCGACACCGTGAACCATCAGATCATCCTTTCTACCCTCTCAGGGCTGGGTGTCTCAGGTTCTGCACATCCTTGATTGCATCCTACCTGGCAGACAGCTCCTACCAATTCACATGGAGAGGATCTGTCTGCACCACATACTTTGACTACTGGTGTACCCCAGGGCTCGGTTCTAGGCCCTCTACACACCAAGTCACTCAGCTCCATCATATCCTCACATGGTCTCTCCTATCATTGCTTTTCTCCTTCCACCTCCTCTTCTGACACCCAGGTGGCGAGACAGATCTCTGCATGCCTGGCAGATCTCAGCCTACCACCTCAAGCTCAACCTCAACAAGATGGAGCTGCTCTTCCTCCCAGGGAAGGCCTGACCGCTCAATCACAGTTGACAACTCCATGGTGTCCCCTTCCCAGAGTGGAAAGACCCTTGATGTGACCCTGGACAACACATGTCATTTTCTGTAAACATCAAAGCAGTGACTCACTCCTGCAGGTTAATGCACTACAACATCCATAGAGGTAAACGTTACCTCACACAGGAAGCGGCGCAGGTCCAAATCCATGCACTTATTTCCCATCTGGACTACTGTAACTCGCTGTTGGCTGGGCTCCCCGCTTCTGCCATCAAAAGCCTGCAATTTATCCATAATGCTGTATCTTGCCTGGTGTTCAAACTTCCCATGTCACCCTGCTCCTCTGCACACTCCACTAGCTTCCAGTCGAAGCTCATATCCACTACAAGTCCATGGTACTCAACTTTTTAGTGATGGGGCAGTATTCGGAAATTCGGCTGAATGATGTGCCCAAAGCAAACTACCTGTTACTCAGGCCCCGAAGCTAGGATATGCATATATCCTAGAAGACACTCTAAAGTTTCTAAAACTGTTAAAATAATGTCTGAGTATAACAGAACTAATATGGCAGGTGAAAACCAGAGGAAAATCCATCCAGGAAGTGGGATTTTTTGGGGGGTGAGTTTTCCATTGAATACCTATTGACTATGTAATGGGTTAGGGTCCAGATTGCAGTTCCTATGGCTTCCACTAGATATCAAGTCTTTAGACATTGAAAAATGAAGAATGAGACCTTTCTGTCAGGGGACTGGGGAGGCATGCAGTACTGGTTTGCGCACATGACTGTGTGCACGTCCTTCATTATTTTTCCTTTCTATTGAATATGCTATTGTCCGGTTCAAATATTATCGATTATTTAGAAAATTGACAACCCGAGGATTAATTCTAAACAATTTGACAGGTTTCAACAAACTTTACCGGTACTATTAGGATGTATTCGTCTGCATGTTTTGACAGCCTTTGAGCCAGTGGATTACTGAACAAAACAGTTTTTGGGATATAAAGAAGGACTTTATCAAACAAAAATACCATTTTGTGTAACTGGGACCCTTGTGATTGCAACCAGATGAATATCTTCAAAGGTAAGTGATTAATTGTATCGCTATTTCTGACTTTCATGACTCCTACTTGGTTGGAAAATGTTTGTATGCTTTTGTAAGAGGGGCGATGTCCTCAGATAATCTAATGTTATGCTTTCACTGTAAAGCCTTTTTGAAATCTGACAAAGCGGCTGGATTAACAAGAAGTTTCTTTTAACCAATGTTTAACACTTGTATTTTCATGAATGCTTATTACTATTTCTGCAATTTGAATTTAGTGCTCTGCAATTTCACCGGATGTTGCCGAGGTGGGTCGCTAGCGGCACGCCTGCGCCAAAGAGGTTTTAACTACGGCGCAGCGAGAGGAACTGCCCCTCCCTACCTTCAGGCTATGCTCAAACCCTACACCCTGACCAAAGTACTCCGTTCTGCCACCTCAGGTCTCTTGGCCCCTGAAAATAAGACCGCAGAGTGCCTTGACTATCTCCCGAAAACATCTGAAACCCAACCTCTTCAAAGTATCTTAAAAAATACCACCGCACTAAGTTGCTCTGGATAAGTGTCTGCTAAATTACTCCAATGTAAATGTAACAGAAATCGATGTAATGCTGAGGCATTGAATAGAGTGAATAGCATTGTGCCTTTTTTCAACCCAGTCTCTTTTGGATCACATTCACAGGTGTGGAAGAGCTAGCCTGCCCTGCCTAAGTCTGTCAATTTACCGGATTATGGTAAGCCGTCGCCATCTTCATATGTTTTCTGCTGTTAGGCCCCAAATCTTCCCTTCGTTGACAGGAAGTTCTTAATAATGGGTTTCCAAGAAACTGAGGGAACAGCCATAAAATCTTTGGTTTCCAGAAATAAACCGCATACAGTCAGTGAGATTATAATGCACTGGATTTAAGGCGGCTCGGTAAGAGCTGAAATGTGAAGTTCTTTGGGTAACACCTCACCTGCTGTAACTAGCTACTGTGCTATGCTGTTGTGACTATTTGTGTAAAGGTTGAACTACCGCATCTCGTCTGTGCAAATATCAACTAGTTTCTATAATCAATAATGTCCACTAATACAGGCTGGCATTCTCTGAATCACTTGTCAGCCCCTCTGTGTGAAGTCCACCTCGAACATAGTCAATGACGATCCTAGACAGCCATATCCCACTTGGATGGAGAATGTCTGTCCCTGACCTCCATTCCACTCCTCTCTGTCCATAAGCCTGTTGACTGACAGTATCGCTGCTGACATATGGCTCCATGGCTGTTTCTCATAATCAACCACACAGCCTATACTGAGTGTTAAATATCCCACCCTTCACTAACCATTAACTATTTCACCCACAAGATGCTAACATGTGCGATCATGGTTTCAGATTTTAGTCTGCGTGGTGTTTAAGATGTGGACTGCTTTTAAAACAGACGTGTTTATCCCAAACTTGAAGTAGAGGAGACTAATAATTTTGTTGCCGCTCTGAGTGATCAATATTTTTTCCTTTTCCTGCAATCAACCAATTTGCGATCCATTTCCTGTGTCAGTCATTTCCAGCCCGGGCTTGCCACCATTCAGACTAACCTCCCAGGCCTTCCCAAACTTGATTATATTTCACCTTTTATTCTCCTCAGACAAGTACCAATAAATCACTACTTCAGGAGGAGGAGAGAAACTTCTCATAGAAAATATAACAAAGGAATGGCGAGCATTGCCTGCGTCTGCCTCCTCTTGAGAGAGCTGGGAAAAACTAATTCTCACTATTCCCAACGGGGAAATGAAATGCTGTGTGTCACTCCAGTATCATATCAATTACCCACACAGTTACCACTAGCACTAGAGAAATTGTATTCGGGGAGAGGGACGGATGTGATTTTCCTCCTTGTGATGTACCGAACGACGATTTTCAATTAAGAGTCAGCAGGGTTGACTCTGGATGGAGCTGGCAATAAGAGCACTATCTGCTGCTACACTTTCCGACATGGAAACTATTATGAGAGATCTAATGGCATACATGCCACAAGCGAGGCTTGTAGTAGCTTGATACACTAGAGGAAAAAGTGCTACTTAATTTTAGCATTTTAAATTACCTGAATTTCACAATACTATCTCTGGGAATCTGCATGTAAATTTCCAGCAGTGAGGAATGAACTGTTTTTGAAATCACAAAAATACACTGAAACATTCAGCAAGATTGCACAACTTTCACATTCTGAATTGCCACACATCGAAAAGCTGAGATTTCAGTGAACTACGGCTGGTGTGTGTGTGTGTGTGTGTTTGGAGGGGGTATTCGGCGTGCCACTGTGAAGTCATGGCCACATGTGTTTTGAATACACACACATCCCTTTTAGCTTGCGTCAGGCATACGACCTGACAAACTACACTACTGTGTATGTGAAATGTTTGTACATATCAAGTCACAGTGCCCAGCCATTCAGAACACAGCAGTCGCTAGACTCTCTACTTCCTAGTCACTGACAATTAATCTGACGGCTTCTGAGGAGGTTTACAGCCCCGGGACGAGCAGGAAGCTGCTCCACTGCTGCTGTCACTTTCCATACACATTCCTCCTTCCACCCATTACGGAGAACAGGTTCCTCTTTGACCGTCGCTGATAATGGGTGTAGTAGAACAATAGCAGGTACAGTATGATTGTTAGCGGTGAGATATGAGGTCTATTCCTGAACGAGGCCATGCCATTTCCACGGGAGGCTGCGTGATCCATACATCCCTATATAAAGAGTAGCACCACAAATCACAGGGAGGAAGGAGCCAGATAAATCTGTAAAACAAGCCCGGGCACAGATTACTTAACTTTGGCTCGAGCAAAATGTCAAGGAGGCATCTTTTTCTTCTTCTCTTTTGCCATCTTTTATTCATCTCAGCCCTGATAGCAATCCATCACATTTAAGTACTACTGTACGAGGTGCAGGGAGAACCAGTGTCGACTCACACTGTACACTGTTGGGATTTCCACTTAGCAATCTTACCTCAGGACAACCAAGTTCCAAGCAAGTAGTTAGTGCCTTATCTTACGGAGCTTATTGATGTGGTAGGATATTAACCACTGCAGAATAGTAGATGTGAAGAGGATCATATACACTAGAATGGAAAGTCTATATTCCTGTGATCTTTAATTGTATTGAATTTGCAGCCGGTGCAGTCTGAGGAAGACCGATTGGGAGAGAGCCAGAAGGCGAGGGGAGGGGAGTGGGGGGGGGGGGAGAAATGGCCAGGTACTAGAGTTAAAAAAGCCACACATTTGTCCAATTGCCTCATTTTGAAATTCAAATTGCAGAGCCTGTAAGGAAGCTGATAAGCAGTCTAAAGGAGTAGTCAACACACACCCTAAGATATAGTACAGGTGGAGTATATGTAATAATGGAAAGGGGGAAAATATATATCATTAAGGATTAATGCAGAGTAATGGTTTATTAGGAAGGTCTAGGTAGTAAGGTTTTAGCATACATGTGTTCTAAACACCGATAGGAGAAGATGTTCAACTGGTTCAGTAAAAAGGCTAGTAAATGGGAGAATCCATTGTGAGAATTGACTATATAAAATGTAAAGTATGGCTGAGAACTAATTCAGTAATACACTATTCTGGCACCTGGTGTATGACGCACATGTTTGCACAACATCATGGATGTATTTTTCTTTTCCATGTTGTCATTCATTACTTTATGGTTCAAATGGAAAGCGACATTGTTCATCACATCCAGAGTAATGCGAAGGATCATGTTTTTTGTCTCGAGATAATGAGCAAAAGATGGGTGGCTGGACTACAAAAAAATCTACCAGAACCGAGCAAAAAAGATAAATAAAAATGAATTTACATTTAAATAACATTTCCCTCACATACAGATAATGTGAGCAACTTCATGTTTGTTGAAAGGATCTGTGGTCCCACTGACGCTTCGTTGTGCATTCTGCAGAGGAAGCCCGGGCTAACTGTTGAACAAACATTAATCACCATCTCCTTTATCTGCTCTGCCCGGCCCAGCCTCCACAACACCGCCAAGCGCTCTGCTGTTAGGGAGGCCTCGGCACGCCGCGGGGTGCGCCACAGAGCCAAAGCCATCCCTTGCATTTCATTACTACCGCCTCTTTAAAAGGCTTTAGCCTGGGAAGATGAGATAGTCGGGAAGGCTGCCGCAGGGCATTCTGGAAAATTGCTCAGAGTTTTATATATTTGTGGACGGCCACTCGTTGGTGGAATGACTTATTTCACAGGAATGAGTGATAACTCGCAGACATGCTATGTCAGGGAGAAAGAATAGCACTGCCTTGTAGTTTAACTATTCAAAAAGAGGCTTTCTGAGGATAATGGCCTGTTATAATGGGCTTCCAAGGACAAGTCTGTATAACCTATAATACAATTATTATATTGGCTGAGATATGAAAATATGTACGTGGTGAAAGTATAAGTAATAAAACCATACTTTCTTATTGTTGGAAAAGACACATTTTCGTTGAAATGAAATGTTTTTCTCTGGCAACCTGATCAATACCAAACAATTGTTTCATGAGAACTGCTATTCACTAGCTCCTTTTGTGTGAATTGTTTGGTACAGCATGTGAATAACATGGCATAGTATGCTTTCAACAAAAGCACTAAAGCCTTCAATAGTATACTGTTACTTTAAGGCAAAGCAGACCCTGTTTCAGCACAAACACAAACCCCATTTTCAATGAATTGCTTTCATTTAACTTACTCCTCAGAATTGATTTCAGTTATCCAAGTGCGTGTCTGTGCGCACTCTTACTGATCTATGTTTTAAATGAATGCTGGGACCATACTGACGCCACAGTTTATTTTACAGATGAGCCCTGAATAACACAGTAAAACTGTGGGAGATTTGACCGTTATTCTGTTACCAAACTTTGCATCTGTACAGTTTTGCCAGTAAATGCGTTTGAACAATTTCCACTGAAAATTAGACAAAGTAGTTATTGTCCATAGAGTTATGGTTTGATAACCACTTACACTCATGGAAATTGGCCTATATGGATAGAAACATTTAAAATTTGGGCCTAACAGAAGAACTATAATAATGTGTTAGTGCTAAGCGATTAGTTATTTGAGGCTGGTTCGGTTATTAAAAAGGTAATCATGGTTTTCGGTTTTGATTTATATAAATGCTGTGACACAGAATAAAACAAAAGTCCCATGATGGTAGTGACTGCTCATTACTGCATTCTTTGCCTCTTCCGTAGTGGGCACAAGAGAGACCAGACAAGTAGATGCACAATGGATTTTGGTCATTGTAGTTGATTACCACATTTTATGTGCTTAACTAAGAATATTGGCCTGTATGAAACTTCAACTACATCGCACAGTTCAAACTGGATCAGATTTATCTCTGGAGAAACTGTGCAGTGTGCGCATTGAGCTCCCAGAAGAAAATAACTAAATGGAATTCAAATAATTGAACCGACGTGGGTAAATTAGTTGTCAAAAAAATATATATTTTAATGCATGAACATGGTAGCAATTGATAGACAACACTGGAGATTCAGGCCAAAGGTGAGGACAAAAACAAGACTGAATCCAAACATTAGATTTTTCTGTGCATTTTACATTTACTGTACTTTTTAAAGGATTTGTAAATCATCTGAAAATACTCTGGATACATTCAGTAACATAATATGAATTAACATTGGAGTAGGTGCAAGATGAGAAAAAAACAAGCTATTACAAGGGTTTGAGTGAGAGGTCTAACTGTCTCCAAGTGGCCACAAACCTCTCTAAACAGTGTACAGTTCCTAAGTAATATCAATGCACATTTATGACTAAAGGAAAGAGTTGTTTTTTGTTTTTTTTTGCCATTGGGGATTTTTTTTTTTTTTTTTAACACAGCCCTGCATCCCCACCATCATGCAATCCAGAAATGTGCCATGATAAATCGCCATCGGGGTCAGGTGAGCATTATTCGAAAGCTTATTCTATTTCCAACATGGCTAGCTAAGTTATAAAATACAATCTTAGTGTCAGGCTTCCCAAATGCATTTCAGACAAACCGATTGCAATTTTGATGCGCATAGAATGGAGTCATGAGTACATTCAAGTGCGTGTTCTGCAGCTACGTTGCTTCACAATAAGACAAACACAGGCTTATTCTGTTCAGGACAACCCGGGGTGTCACCCATGTAACTGTGGCTCAAACATAGCAATCAGTAAACGTTGATAGTGTAAATTACATTTAATTTTCAATTATGGAAATTAAGTGCACATTTGGACTCACAGGTGTGGGGTTAGCTTGCATGACTTCAAAGCAATACTTATTATAATCCTCAACATTTCATCTGTCAGAATACATAGACTCCTCTCGATTTACAGCGTTTCCCTCCACTCGGACAACAAATGTGCAAATCGTTGCCCAGTTAGCAGGAGGGATGGGAGGATCTTATTGTTGTGCGTGGTGCTCAAGTTTATCACGGCTGTCAGTCAAAACCCATACAGCACTGTGAAATGGAGAACCTGAGCTCTGACATGTATAGCATGTTACTCTACAGCCACTGCGTTGCAATTTAGGCAAGTATCAATGGCAATCTGCCATTTCACCCATAATAATAACAACATTGAGCAGGTGTTTTAATCCAAAGTGACTTAGTCATGTGCATACACTTTAAGTATGGGTAGTCCCAGGAATCGAACCCACTATCTATTCGTAGCGAGCACCATGCTCTACCAACTGAGCACTGGACAGTATAGAGGGGCTGTGAGTGGAAAGAGCTACACTTTGAAAGCAATGGTTTTTGTTTGATTTTTTTTTTTTAAATGGGCAATTCCGTTACCATGGAATTGCCCATTAGCTTCCTTTCGGAACAGGGAAGGTCAAGTGTGGGTCAAGTGTTGACCGTGGCCTGCAGTTGAGGAGGCCTCTTCTCTGAACAGAAATCATTGAGAGGGCACACACTTTAATCTAAAGAGGGCTACAGGTAAGGCCTTTGTTGGAATTAATGAATTGAATGTAGCCCTGCTCTCCGGGTAAAAACAAACAATCATTGGGAGGGAGAGTCACGGCAGGTCAAAAGACGGAGAGCAAAACGGACATCCTGTCAAATAGACATATCTCCCACTGGGCTTCTAGCCTGACTAACTCAATACTATATAGACTTTTTTTTTTTCAACTCAGTCCCCATGTTCTTGCAGCTGTTGCATTATTTACCATTATCAATATGCACTATAATGGAGTTAGTCCTTCAATGTCATCTAAAAGGCTGCTGGCCAGCTCTCAAAGACAGAGCAAAGTGTCTACCTTATTCCCCTGTGTTTTTCTCCCTGCACTTTGTTTATAATGAGAGTTCTCTGATTTACTGAAGCATTGCACACCATTGGGCTCAGCCCACATTCTGGCCAAACGGACGTGCTGCCCCTACTGGTGCTTAGGAGGACACCTTCCACTGGCTCCTACACTCATTAGTTCCATTTTCAAAAAGACCCATCGACCTCAGTGTCCCACTCTCCTGCTGTGGCACGGAATCATATAGGGCCAACTACGGAAAGACGTAGTAGCTCACACTATCGTCAATGGATGGCAAAGAGGGTAAAAGATCCCAGAGGTTGAGTGAGGAGTTGAAGAAAAGAGAATGAAATGGATAAAAAGTTTGCTTGGGGTTCTCAGCAAAAAGAGTTGAATAAAAGTGACACATTCAATTACTGGGCTGTGGGACTGGAGGGTAAATAACGTAACCCACAGATTTGAACAATCTCACTCAGAGGCAAAAGGACACTAAAGAAATTAACTAGATTTTTATTAATTCAGAACATTACCCCTAAGATAGAGCGTGGTCAAGTCAAATAATGTTTTTTAATGCCCTGCACTATTACAGTTAATTATTTCTCGAGTCGGCAGAAATTGTGTCATGACACATTAAATCGATCTTAATTGATATGAATTGTTCCCCCCTCCTAATCCCTTTTGCAATGCACAGTGTGGAATGAGACAGGACAAATTGCTTTGCTTTGTAAATATCCTCATTTATCATGATGAAATAAAAGCCGGCCTCCTTCCTATTGTAGAGTAAGCCTTCCTGTGTTTGCATCATTACTGAGAAGCACAGAGCAGCCACACAATTAATAATAATCCACATAAAGTCAAAATGGTTTGTGAGGCAGCGGTAAAAAAACACAACAAATACCAAACAATCCCTTCCAGTCGCAAGGCAGGATTTCTCAGAGGCGCTCGTGATTAAAAATGGAGCAGACAAACAAACGAGAGGATTTATAGAGAGAAGATTCCCCAGCAGTGTAGCCTTAATTGAACACTGGCCAGGGGACTTGGTAGAGAGAGGCTTGAGAGGGAGAGTGGTGCCTGGGAGCAGAAAATATTACCATCCACCACCTCTGCTCTGACAGTGAGTTCTACTGACAAAAAGCTGGACTTGTTTTTGTGCCAAGCCTAGGTATGAAATATTAGCTGTAACATGAGAGGAACAACACAGAAGGTAAACTCGATTTACCACCCATGCCAAACAGGGTGCATTTAAATAATACATCAGAGTCCATGCTTCAGCAGTCCTGTGTGGATTGTCAGTGTCTGGAACACCATTCCTTATGATTCATCTTCATCCCGCGCAGCTTCCCATTTCTCTGACTCCCACAAAAGAGTAATGCCAGGCCTAGCGCGGGAGACTCTCGAAGCGCCTGAGGTAACTAAAGTAATATACCAACTCCATGTCCCCTGCCATTCACTGCTTGACAGTCATTTATGTTATCAACCATTCAAACTCATTTGGCAGTGGAATGCATTTCTTCTCCCCCTTGAATCCATCAAAATATGATATTCCAGTAGGGAGTCATACTAATAGATAGTGTGCTCCAACACGTCTTTCAGAGCAGGGGTTCCCAAACTTTTTCAGTCAAGCACCCCCCGTGCCACATCTATTTCTATGGGCACAAGCACTGTTGATGACACAAACAGTTCACACCCCTCTTATTGGCTGAGAGAATGTTTTGCAGGTTTAAAGCTTAAAGCTATTAAAAGAAATAAAGCTATTTCCTGAAATTCTACAGATTTTATCATTGGGTACAGAGAAAATGTTGCCGTTTTTAAAGCACATTTTCTCGCAATTCTATACATTTTACCATGTCTAATGTGTATTCATGTGATATTTGAGTGACTCGGAAATTGCTACAAAATCTATGGGCTAAAAAAAGCTAGCTAGAAAACATTAGCTGACATGGGCGAGTTGATCGGGACATTTTTGACCAGTTATAAATGGCTCTCGAAGTTATGCAACGACTGACATCACAAGAGAAACTGATGCCACTACCCAATTTCAAAATTGCACCTTGTGCATTCTACTACGACATCTTTCAAGAGTAAGTTGAAGCCGGACTGCGTTCCCTACGGGGCCCGCCCCACAGTTTGGGAACCACTGCTCTAGAGGACGATCACAACTGTGACTGCTACCAGGACTACTAATATAACGACTACTGCTACTATTACTAGTGTAGTACAACAGCTAACGTTTTTTGTTCATTCCACACACAGTATGTCTCACTCTTTTTCTCCCTCACATTCTGATAGTGTGCATGTATTATCAAAATCTCAGCTTTTCATGTCTTTCAGTACTTATGGGGTATTTTTGGAGGATAATACTGTTTGAAAGTTCTCCCTGACCCATGGACAACCCCACCACAACTGGTGTCAGTCTCACTACAGGCAAAGTCATGGGCAACAGATTAGCAAATGTCACAGGAATTCATCCTTGAAGAAACACTAGTCCCTCTGAGGTAGGTCAGTAGTAGCATATACAGTTGTGTGTGTGTGTGTGTCTGCTTATTTTCAAATGTGTCAAGTGGAGAGTACAGACTGAGTACCCAAATCAATAGTATTAATCCCAGTGTACTAGGATGTTAATAACATCAATGGGGGCCATAATCACCATGATCGTTTACCACTTTCCTACGCAGGAGGAAGAAACAATCATCCGTACAGGGGAAAAAAACAAATCTCTAGTGCTTTAAGGGTCTTTGAAATGAATGCAGAACTCAGAATTAGACCCCTAAATAGTATTTCTGGCTGCAGGGCCCAATCAAAATCAATATGTAAGACTGAGCATTGATCATGTGTGGAAAGTCAATGTGCATATGAGAGGCGGGGTGGAGACCTGTGTGTTTTGCACCTGAGAGGAAAAAGTCCTCACCGCATCACTAAACAAGCCCGTTGTGTTCAGAAGGTTTGTCTTGAGACTCCTAATCGCCGGTCCCTTCGGCGGTTCAGCAAATAGATGGCGACAATTAGTGATCGCATACACCAAATCAAACACCTTGGCAACACATTAGTGAAAGGTGAAAAAAAAATCCTGACCGAATGCATTCCTTTCAGTACCACAGGACAGGTTGAACTGTTGACCTTGGCTCTACTTAGGCTGTTATTGGATCGACTGTTCATCTGAAGGGCCGCCGGTGATTTCATTGAAATTGCCTCAATAAAAAGGCCTGCCACTGCAAATGTCAGCCCAGAGAGGTCATTCAGTAGTAATCAGTATGCCCTTTTTCTGTGTAATCAGCAACGTGATGGTCAGCCGCTCGTGGTTCTCTATTACCTTTTACTAATTGGAATGGTGTCTTGCCACGAGTGCGACGCCCCGACTCTCACACCGACTGAGGTCCTCGGAGAAAACACTGATCGGTCCTGAAACATCGCCCTGATAGATCCGGTTCTGTTTGTCAGTCAAAGGAAACCTGACACTCCATCACTGGACAGTGGATACATCAGCCTCAACACAACCTAGACATGGGATTCTTCCCAAATGACACTCTATTCCTTTTTTTTAGTGCAATTACCTATTGAACAGGGCCCACAGGACTGTAATAGGTTGCCATTTGGCACACGTATGACTACTTTTGCTCCATCCCAATGCTCTTCAACATTTAAGGGTGATATTACTAAAGCCCATGCAGGACTACTCTGTCTGGAGGAGTGAGGCTAATGTATACGGCTGAGGACCAAGTGCAGTGCTAGCTAGTTCTGCAGAGTTAATTGCTTTTTGAACTGGCTTCAAGAGCTTATCCTAGCCAGTGACGCTCTGAACGCACAACATGCTCAGACATGTAGAACTATTAAAACCAATTCAGGTTGGTTACAGATGGCAAAAGGCGTTTTTTAGCGCGACTTGAGGTGCTCGTAGAAATGCATGAGTACAGGCGAATCAAAGCCGTACGGCGCACTAAGAGCATTAATTTCCCCTGCCTGTCTGTCAGGCAGGAAACTGTTCTAGTGCAAGTCTCAGCTTAACAACTCTACTATTTCCTCTCCAGTCAATACGGTGTTTCCTGTTTGAATTTAAAAGGCGACAACATTTCAACACTCTCCGGTAAAACCCCTACTGGGCATTAGGTACCGAGTGGTCTGTTCATTTCATTATACGCAATCTAATTTCCAGCTGAGGAGTTTTTGAGCAGGCAGTGGTATGGAAAACACTTTAGGTTCTTGGAGCATAGAGTGCAGAGGACTGCTGAATCTATACTTTCAATAAGAAACCGGTCCAAATGAAGCAACGTTCTACCAGACATGGGACACATTGAGTAATGATGAAGCTACATCTTTAATATTTGAAATCTCCAGTTGAATGTAGCCGTTTAATGATGTTTTACTCATCAATTCTGCTTGTAGGAGGTGTTGCTTGGCTAGCTGAAGAGAGAGGTCTTGATCAGACCAGCAGTCCTCCATGTTGTCTCACTATTGTGTGGGTGAGTGGTTTGTCTCGACGGTGATGAAAGAAAACCCTTCCCGTGGGAAAGCAGACCTGCTCTGTCTCTCGTTCACTATATTTTCCCTCCTCTCTAACCCTCAGTCCCAGTCTGCTGTCTGCTGGTAGGTAACCAGTCCAATAGGGCTCAGGTGGCTATTCCAGCAGCACCGTGTCATGTGCTTCCCTCAGGAAATCTGAGACACTTACACAATAGTACAGTTCTTCCACAATCGTTCCACACCTATTCACACACACATACATACATCCAACTTAAAGGCAACAGCAAAGAAGATTGTTTCCAATGCTTTCTTTTCTCTTCTTGGCAGTGTTTATGGCAGGAAATGGGGGACTTATGGAGGAGTCTATGTGGTCTGAAGCAGTCGGGGGAAATGAAGCACAGCTGGGAACCATGGTGGTGCATGACATCTGTTTAATGTGCTGGGACAGACGACAAAGTGACAACGTGGTAGGAATGCCACCACCGTAATATAAACCAGACACTAATGGACCCACCCATTTTCCCAGTACAACAATACTATTACACAAAATGGTGGGGAAAGAGAAATATATGGAATGCGAATTCTATGCAGCAATAAATGGTGGCAGTAACAACATCTAACAATTATTAGATTTCATTCCCCGGCCTTCAAAATCATTTTTTTCTTTGTTATTTAACAGTGAAGCATGGGGAAATGATCAATACGTTATTTTGCTGAAATGGCATGACATTTGTAAGAAGTAAATTACATAGGGAGCATGCAAAAAATATATATAAATACAAATACAAATGCAAACTCTCTGGAGAGAGGCGCCCTGAGGATTTTCATAATGTGTTCGCTCACCCTGCAAATCAGGAAACGCGACATTGACTAGTCTGCGAGCCACCCCGCCTCTCTGCTACCCAGGAGCCCTTGTCCTAATAGTAATGTACTGCTAGTGAAAATAACCTGAAGATCACAGGAAAAAGGTTAAACAATGCGAGAGGAAGTTGATTTTGTTTGTGTAGGAGAACACGTACATAAGAAATCTCTGAGCACTGTTTGCCATTCTTGGCCTGCACTTGCTCATGGCACCCATTCCGGGATGGGGAGGAAGATGCTCAGATTCTTAATATTTGCATTTTAGATACAAAGCTTCCTCTGTCCCCTGTCACGTAAGACACACACTATCTGATTGTGACCCGTGATGCTACTGTGGGAGAACATCCCTAATGACTTCAGGCAATTATTTGATGTTGTCATTCAACTTGATTCCAGGTATAGAAGCTGGGAAACACATAAGCGGAAATGATCCATGCTACGATGCCATAAAATTCTTACTGGCGAAAAACTAATAATCTCAAAAGGAATCTAGGGGAAGTGTAGTCTAGTATAAAAGCGTCTGTCATACATACAGGATATACTTTAAAAAAAAAAAACTAATATCAAAGATTTGAATTTAGGCTGCCTCTTTAAGCCCAGTTATCAAAAATGTGTCTGCTGAGACCATAGCCATATCACAACTTCTATTTACACAGATGCCTGGTGCCTACATCTCTCAAATAGACTTCCTAATCACCAAGGATTCATTTTGCTGTGGATGTCAGGGTCTGAACACCAAAATATGAAACTGGAAAAAAATCCTCATGCATTCTGATAGGTGGGAGCGTGCAGTGAGATGTAGGACAAACTAAGGAAGAGGAAGATATATATATATATATGCTTCCTGTATTGCCACAAACATATGTGTTCCTGCCATTTCCGTTCCAGCCAATTCCATGGGCAGCACATAATTCAATGCTATGATTGGCTGTGATGGACAAAAGCAGTGACATGGAGTAGGCATCTCCTCCCGAGCAGACTACAGGGCTGTACCTGGACTATGTCCCCTGGAAAACCTCACTCCACAACCGGACAGTAGCCAAGAGGAAACACAAAACGACAGAGAGTCCCCACTCTGAATGTCAATCTGGGAATACAGCTGGTCTATTCACATCTGAGGGTGAGGCATGGGAATAGATGGATAGTGTCTGAGGCTGATGGAAAGGCAATGCCCAGAGTAATGAAACACTGCATACATTCCGCATTATTCTTAATAACCACTTTCCATCTTCAGATTCCTTCTCCGTACACAAACGCTCCACTACGTGCTCCCCCATATAACGTCTGTATATAGTCTCCGCCTTGTTGATGTGCTGTTTAAATGCAGATGCCATGGCAACCCGGGACTGTGTATCACGCCGCCCGACAGAAATGAATGAGAATTCCTGCATCAGGTTTGTCATCCATGGACCTCGGGGTAACTACTGGCAAGGTTCGTTCTGAAAAGCATGCTAGTTTATTTCCTTAGAAACACCCCCGACATCTGAAAGGAACTATTAGTGAGTGACGGCCATGACACTACCTCTACCAGGAACCTTGTTTATTTTCCCTGGCTTTTCCAATTATGTTTTCTAAAAGCACCCAAGGCAATTATCTGTATGCAAATATCACAGAGCAGTGGAACGCAGAGAGAGGCAACAGGGAGCAAAAAAGAGAAAATTAAAAACAACGGAGAGAAAGGAAGGATGGAGACTTACCAGCACACTTGGTCCTGGTGATGAGAGGTGGTCCAGACTGGCCGGTGCCACCCTCCCCTGGTCTGGTGAGCAGGACACGGATCTCGTACTCTGTGTCTGGGTCCAGGTGCCACAGCTTGTAGTTAGGGGAGTTGACAGCATGGGTCTCTATCCAGCTCCCTGATGTCATACGATACTCCACCTCCTTCAGAATGATAGGGCCGTCCCCGAATATAGAGTTGGCATTGAGCTGGATTAGAAGGTAGGTGGGACCAACACCCAGCAGCTGAGGGGGTGCGATAGGCCGCGGGGGTTCTGGAGGAGACAGGAGGGAAACCGAGAATATGGTTTAGCACAGCATACTTCAAGGCATTTCAATTAGGGACATTATCTATTTTTGGCAAAAGCTTTCCATGTCTGTATTTTATTGCAGACGACATAGTATCTATTCAATCAGAAGTATCCAACTTTTTTTTATGACCCATTTGGACTCTCCTTTCAAAATCAATAATCAATCTAATGAGATTTGTGTCATACACCCAATGAATTCAACAGCTAGAAGTTCAAGTTAGAATGGGGTCCGGGGGCACCAAACAATCAAACTCTCAGACCAACCAGCTGGTTTCACTTCCAGTCAGTCTGGAATCTCTGCTTCTAGCTCCTAAGCAACTTTGCAGTATTTTTTTGTGTGTGTGTTATTTCTTACAAGCATTTTGCTACACCCACAATAACATCTGCTAAATATGTGTATGTGACCAATAAGATTTGATAAGGAGACATAAGGGCAGAGCGTTGTTTAACGCACTCGGATGAAGTTGGTCTCCGGCTCTGCACATCATGCAGGCCTCTTCTTTTCCCTCTTCTCTCTCTTTTCTCCCAGGCCAGATGGCTGTCGGCCGACTCATTTGTTGAAGCTAATTCAACAGCAGAGGCAATACTCAGAGATCACATTAAGTCCAATCTGATAGTCACTGTACTGGTGCTAGCCCATCCTGCCCATATCATCTTCGTGAACACACGTTACCGTCACAACGTCTGCCATTCCACCTTCTGCTTCCACCTGTTTACCTTCCACTTAATCATATGTTTATCAAAAACTGTGGTACATGTACACTGAGTATACCAAACATTAGGAACACCTTTTTAACGTCGAGTTGCACTCCCCACAGCATGACGCTGCCACCACCCTGCTTCAATGTAGGGATGGTGGCAGGTTTCCTCCAGACATGTCGCTTGGTATTCAGGCCAAAGAGGTTCAATCTTGGTTTCATCAGACCAGAGAATCTTGTTTCTCATGTCCTGAGAGTCCTTAGGTTCCTTTTGGCAAACTCCAAGCTGTCTGTCATGTGCCTTTTACTGAGGAGTGGCTTCTGTCTGGCCACTCTACCATAACGGCCTGATTGATGGAGTGCTGCAGAGATGGTTGACCTGAAAGGTTCTCCCATCTCCACAGTGGAACTCTGTCCAGTACAGCCAGCTCTAGGAAGAGTCAGGGTGGTTCCAGACATCTTCCATTTAAGAATGATGGAGACCACTGTGTTCTTGGGGACCTTCAATTATGCAGACATTTTTGGTAACCTTCCCCAGATCTGTGCCGACACAATCCTGTCTCAGAGCTCTACGGACAATTCCTTCAACCTCATGGCTTGGTTTTACATCTGACATGCACTGTCAACTGTGGGACCTTATATAATATAGACAGGTGTGTGCCTTTCCAAATCATGTCCAATCAATTGAATTTATCACAGGTGGACTCCAATCAAGTTATAGAAACACGATGCACCGGAGCTCATTTTCAAGTCTTATAGCAAAGGGTCTGAATACTTATTTACATAAGGTATGTTTTTTATATTTAATACATCACATTTTGAAAAATTATAGTTTTCCCTTTGTCATTATGGAGAATTGTGTGTAGATTGAGGGACAAATCATGTAACAAAAATGTGGGAAAGGTCAGGGGGTTTGAATACTTTCCGAATGCACTGTATATTAATCTGTCTGTCTGCATATTTCAAGACATGGGGGTGAAGTGAGATACCCGATGAGTTGGACAATACTTTTCACATCAATCATCTTGAAAAAAATGTAGACTTAAACTGGAAATCATCCAATCCTCCATCGATAACACAATGGAAAGGTAAAACGTTGAAAGTGCGTGGGCGGCAGAGAGAAACAAAATGGTGCAGTTTGAGGCCATGTGGCAGAGAGTGATGCGAGCGCTGGAGATGGGGGTGTGAGCAGGTGTGATGTTGTTGATGTTTGTTTGCATTTGTATGCTGTCAGTCAAAAGGTTGGACACCTACTTATTCAAGGTTTTATTATTTTTTATTATTTTTTACTATTTTCTACATTGTAGAATAACAGTGAAGACATCAAAACTAGGAAATAACACATATGGAATCATGTAGGAACCAAAAAAGTGCTAAACAAATCAAATATATTTTAGGTTCTTCAAAGTAGCCAACCTTTGTGTGGATGACAGCTTTGCACACTCTTGGCATTCTCTCAACCAGCTTCACCTGGAATGCTTTTCCAACAATCTTGAAGGTGTTCCCACATATGTTGAGCACTTGTTGGCTGCTTTTCCTTCACTCTGCGGTCCAACTCATCCCCAACCATCTCAATTGGGTTGAGGTCGGGTGATTGTGGAGTGGGATGGAGTATTGCTGAAGAATGCTGTGGTAGCCATGTGGTAGCCATACTGGTTATACACCATCACTCCTGTGGTAGCCATACACCATCACTCCTCCATGCTTCAGGGTGGGAACCACACATGCAAAGATCTGTTCACCTACTCTGCGTCTCACAAAAGCTCAAATTTGGACTCATCAGACCAAAGGACAGATTTCCACCGGTCTAACGTCCATTTCTTGTGTTTCTTAGCCCAAGCAAGTCTCTTCTTATTATTGGTGTCCTTTGGTAGTGGTTTCGTTGCAGAAATTTGACCATGAATGCCTGATTCACACAGTCTCCTCTGAATAGTTGATGTTGAGATGTGACTGTTACTTGAACTCTGAAGCATTTACAGTGGGACAAAAAAGTATTTAGTCAGCCACCAATTGTGCAAGTTCTCCCACTTAAGAAGATGAGGCATGTAATTTTCATCATAGGTACACTTCAACTATGACAGACAAAATGAGAAAAAAAAATCCAGAAAAATCACATTGTAGGATTTTTAATGAATTTATTTGCAAATTATGGTGGAAAATAAGTATTTGGTCAATAACAAAAGTTTCTCAATACTTTTATATACCCTTTGTTGGCAATGACAGAGGTCAAATGTTTTCTGTAAGTCTTCACAAGGTTTTCACACACTGTTGCTGGTATTTTGGCCCATTCCTCCATGCAGAGCAGTGATGTTTTGGGGCTGTTGCTGGGCAACACGGACTTTCAACTCCCTCCAAAGATTTTCTATGGGGTTGAGATCTGGAGACTGGCTAGGCCACTCCAGGACCTTGAAATGCTTCTTACGAAGCCACTCCTCTGTTGCCCGGGAGGTGTGTTTGTTATCATTGTCATGCTGAAAGACCCAGCCACGTTTCATCTTCAATGCCCTTGCTGATGGAAGGAGGTTTTCACTCAATCTGGCCCCATTCATTCTTTCCTTTACACGGATCAGTCGTCCTGGTCCCTTTGCAGAAAAACAGCCCCAAAGCATGATGTTTCCACCCCCATGCTTCACAGTAGGTATGGTGTTCTTTGGATGCAATTCTGCATTCTTTGTCCTCCAAACACGACGAGTTGAGTTTTTACCAAAAAGTTATATTTTGGTTTCATCTGACCATATGACATTCTCCCAATCTTCTTCTGGATCATCCAAATGCTCTCTAGCAAACTTCAGACGGGCCTGGACATGTACTAGCTTAAGCAGGGCGACACGTCTGTCACTGCAGGATTTGAGTCCCTGGCGGCGTAGTGTTACTGATGGTAGGCTTTGTTACTTTGGTCCCAGCTCTCTGCAGGTCATTCACTAGGTCCCCCCGTGTGGTTCTGGGGTTTTTGCTCACCGTTCTTGTGATCATTTTGACCCCACGGGGTGAGTTCTTGCGTGGAGCCCCAGATTGAGTGAGATTATCAGTGGTCTTGTATGTCTTCCAATTCCTAATAATTGCTCCCACAGTTGATTTCTTCAAACCAAGCTGCTTACCTATTGCAGATTCAGTCTTCCCAGCCTGGTGCAGGTCTACAATTTTGTTTCTGGTGTCCTTTGACAGCTCTTTGGTCTTGGCCATAGTGGAGTTTGGAGTGTGACTGTTTGAGGTTGTGGACAGGTGTCTTTTATACTGATAACAAGTTCAAACATGTGCCATTAATACAGGTAACGAGTGGAGGACAGAGAGGCCTCTTAAAGAAGAAGTTACAGGTCTGTGAGAGCCAGAAATCTTGCTTGTTTGTAGGTGACCAAATACTTATTTTGCACCATAATCTGCAAATAAATAAATTAAAAATCCTACAATGTGATTTTCTGGAATTTTTCTTTTTAAGTGTGAGAACTTGCACAATTGGTGGCTGACTAAATACTTTTTTGCCCCACTGTGCAGCAGGGGTACCTCTGGGTCTTCCTTTCCTGTGGAGGTCCTCATGAGAGCCAGTTTCATCATAGCGCTTGATGGTTTTTGCGACTGCACTTGAAGTACCTTTCAAAGTTTCCGCATTGACTGACCTTCATGTCATTTCTTTTTGCTTATTTGAGCTGTTCTTGGTCTTTTACCAAATCGCGCTCTCTTCTGTATACCACCCCTACCTTTACACAACTGATTGACTCTAAAGCATTAAGAAAGAAATTCCACAAATTAACTTTTAACAAGGCACACCTGGTAATTGAAATGCATTCCAGGTGACTACCTCATGAAGCTGATTGAGAGAATGCAATGTAGAAAATAGTAAAAATAAAGTATAACCCGGGAATGAGTAGGTGTCCAAACTTTTGAATGGTACTGTATATAGAAAATATATATTTTGATATATTTTCCTTTAACCCTACCACCCCTCCCCTAGTTGGAGTAAACTAATGAACAATAACGCTTATACACTTTACGGACACAACTATTGTAAAATATACTATCTTTTGTTTGTTTTTAGTCCAAGCCTTCAGCTACCCTCAACCCCTCCCATTGACCTCTGAAGACCATCCAGATTTCTATTTGCCATCGTTTTCAACTGTGCTGTGAAGTTTCACAAAGGTTCTGCACCTTTCTATTGTCATAGTTTGAAAAGATTGTAAATTAAATAAACATTTTTGCTCAGTGTATTATTATATTATTAATCGATTGACTAGGACTTTCTAAAGCACACAGCAGCGCTATTTGCAGAGTTAGCTCCAGTTAAATCTTGCAATTCTTCAGCCATTCCTGAACTTGTGACCAAAAACAAGCTACATATGGACAGTAACAGATTATCTAATGCTGGCCCATGTTGACTCCAACACTTCCCACAGTTGTGTCAAATTGTTTGGCTGTCCTTTGGGTTGTGGACCATTCTTGAATCACACAGGAAACTGTTTAGCACGAAAAACCAAGCAGCGTTGCAGTTCTGGACCCAAGCCTCTGAATGGCACGCGTACACATTCCATGTCTTAAAAATCCTTCTTTAACCCGTCTCTCCTCCCCTTCATCTGCACTGATTGAAGTGAATTTAACAAGTGACATCAATAAGGGATCATATCTTTCACCTGGAATCACCTGGTCAGTCTATGTAATGGAAAGAGTTTGTGTACCCAGTGTATAAATAGCGCTTACACTGAGTCATAAACATGGAATCAAGTGCTTTGATTCAGGCTGAAATCTGGATCAAATTTGGCTCGTAGGGCCCCCATCTGATGTGACCCATGCTTTTGTCTGTTGAACCTAACAATTATCTACAAAAAAGGACCTGTTTAGTGTTTAGCCCTGCAGGGCATACAAATATACATTGTGTTCTTGAGACAAATTGTTATTTACTTGAATTAAGCCCCAACAGAAGACCATAAATTAGAAAGTCATTGTTTAGCTCTTTTGCATTATTAATACCCAGGTGGACGTAGCTCTATAATAAGCTAGTGAATTGTGTATGGTGGTGGATAACGTCCCGGAAGTGCTCTCTTTGTGGAACACACAATACCTGAACCCAGGACACTCCCCTGTAGAAAGTTCCCAGGAGTTTTTAATTGTGTTTGCTTCCTGGTTTTCTACGCCAATTCATCTCTCTCGGTCTCATTAGTTGTGCATGAGACGTGTGCTGCAAAAATGATTGGGCTGCGCTGACAAATCTAATTTCTCATAATTCAATAAGATAAGAGCATTTGAAACGGACACAACTACTGTGGACCTACCGTACTAGTGCCAGAAATCATATACGAAAAAGCAGAAAGAATATATGAAAATGCATGTTACATGTATATTTTTACTTTTCCCTTTTAAAGGTCAGCAGAAATGTGTCTGTGTATTTTCTTTGTTTGAATTCCTGAAATCCTTTTTTTCCGGGTAAATACATTGGGTCAAAATACTGGATTGCTTATAGACTCCAACTAAAACGAACCAGAAGCATCTTCACAATTCATTTAATCAAAACAATTCATTATTGAAACCGCTGATCGTGTATGGTGGTGATGGTGGATAACGTCCCAGAAGTGCTCTCTTTGTGGAACACAAAGTAGTTTTCCAGGAAAACGAACCAACACCATCAACGGAAAAAAAATAGAACGAGGAAAAAAGCCATTTAAATGCAGAGGCAATTGCCAACCTAATTTGTACTTGTACCTGTAGGCGAGGACCGTTCTCATTTCATTAAGACGTTTGGAGGAAACGGCATAAACATAACAGAGAAGGTCTGGAGTAAATGACACCCAAAATGGCTTCTTTCAACTGAAAAACTATAAATACGCTTGCAATAAAATGCACAGTAGCATGCATGCAGAAGGCTTTAGCAAGCAGGCGTTTTAACAGCCTTCCATGACAGGTACTAGGCAGGCAGGCTGACTGACTCTCCCCATTTAGGGCTTCATAACGGTGGCAGGATGATAGTAACAGTAGGACTGAGCAGGTATATAGTGGCGGGGCAGGCAGAGGGGGGAGGGGAGGGAGATGATGATGAATCTTTCATCATCTAATATTGCTTCTTCCCCAGCAGCCCATCCATCACATGTGGGGTGACAGTGTGGAATGATATCGCAGAGCCCTCGCATTACTGCTCCTTGAACCTTGTCTCATCCATCTCTCATCCTTCAGCAGGCCGCGCCGCTAAACATCAGCCATGCCGTCGCACAACTTAGGCTACTGACTGGCCAGCCTGCAGCTCTGCTCTGACCCAGCCCCAAGCATCCATAGCCCCGGAGCCATTCTAATAGTAATTGATTTTCATTTATTGCCGATGCAGTCGACAATCTCCAAGGCAGTAGCTTGATCAAAAAAAAAATGGGGGGAGAAGGAGGAGCGGGTTAGGGGGAGGAAGGGGAGTGAGAAAAGAAATGAGAGATGAGAAAAAAAGAGAGAGAAAAAAAAAAGTGTGCTGCAGCAACTTCATTTTGTGCGGGAGGAAACGTTCAGGTCCGCTCTGGCTTATTTTGAAGTTAATGATAAGCTCCGAGGCAAAAGATGACAGCGACTCGGCAGGCCTTGAAACAGCAAAGTGCACGCAGCAATCTACAGCTGACTGATGGCATTACAAGACGCAGCGGAGTGATCCCTTCCTCCACCTGTCTCCCCCACTTTACTTCCTGCATGTAGACACTGTTTGGGCTGATGGTATTAGACTATCATCTACAAGGTGACACAATCATTCTGCCTCTTAAAACCCTGTGGTTAAGAAGCAAACAGTCCACACACTGCTTGGAGTTCATTTCAGGTTACATTTGCACACCACAAAAATACATTCAAAACCAATATTTTTTAAATTTGTTCCCCCGTGCATTGGAATCAACCCAGTTCCATTTTCATATCATTAGAATATTTTCCTGTGTTGACGTGTTTCTCTTTTCTTGTGTGCCTTCCAAGTTCTTCCTTTGGCATCATTATGAGACTTCATCAGAGTTTAACAATCTCTCTTTGAGCCGGGGATTGTCAAGCAGGAGCCTTTCTTCAGTGGGGAAGGAGCTGGCAGGTACTGAGTTTGAATCTACTTTTAAGCAGAAAATATCTCCCAGCCTGCTCCTCAGCTGACAGTCGTGTCTGCCACCAATCAGACAGTTTGTTTACGGCAGGGTGGCACACTGGCCTCCACACGCACACCCCGGGGGAGATGACAGCACACACTATCTACACAACAGTCAGTGTACACACACAATTGTGCATACATTCACAGGACAACATACTAGAACCTTTAAGATGAAGCACATATTTCCCTTGGATTCCTAATCATAAGCCTTGGACAAGAAATACAATTGAAATACCATGTTGAGAATTGCACCGGAGGTCAACCACGAAGTCTTTCAATAAGCCGTAAGAAACGACTCACAATCAAAGCCATTAACGGGCTGCTTTTCCTTTGATTTGTTCAAGCGGAGCGCACCAGGCATGTGTGTTGTAGGCCCTGTTCCAATGAGCAGTATTGTCAATAAAGTTGTGTTTCTACTAGCAAGGGGGCAACATCATTACTCAAAGAACTCTGGGAGCTGCGCGAACCTCATGACGAAGTGAATTGTGTTCCGCTTGGTGTTGTTTCCCTCACCGCTGGGGGACACATAGATCAATAGTTCTTCGGTGAAAGGAATTTGCCACTTAAATTTTCATTTGTTACAAAGCGGACCAAAATTGCCGGCAGCATCCTCTGTCACTTCGGTTTTGGCAGAGGACCCACTAATAAACTGTTACCCTTAGGCCATAATCGACAACGGGCAACTCCTTGCCAGCTCTCATTATGGGCTGCCTGTATCAATGACCCCAAAATTTCCTTTAAAATTACCATCTTTCGGATTGCTGTAGCAGGATGTCAGTTTTCAAGCGCCAGTGAGATATCGGACCTGTCAGTGCAGTTAATGTTCAACTCTCTTCTAACACCAGGGTTCTGGGGCCCTCTGGCCTGCGCTAACAATAGGATTTGCTTTACTGATGCAAGAACACTTTCCCTCCCTTCCTCTGGGTTGGGAGCGGAGGTAGGAGCTGGGAAGATGCTACGATTGTCTGTATTAATTCTCTGTGTGGCTGGAGATATGCAGAGCAGCTCAGAGAGAGAAGTCTGCTGATTTGCGAGGTGTCTGTTGAAGCAGGGCCTGTCGCCAAGCCTCTCTGCGCCCTCCACTGACCACATCTGAGAAGCATTCCCACAAGCAGACTTCACACATCATGACATGAGAACTTGTGTATTTATTTTCCTTTTGGTGATTCTCATTTGAATATCCTAATAATATTCAAACTCCTCCATCTGAATAAACATATGCTAGTTGTGTTTTCCCTCACATTTATCTTTGATTCATGCATAATGTTTACGAAGACATTTGGGGAATTTTTTGCAACTGAGTCCAAAACCACAATTTAACAGCTCTTAGACTTGAATAAGAGCTGCTACCAATCATTTATAAGGTAGTATAGGATGTTCATCTGAAGAAGGCGCACATACCTCTGACTATTAGCCCAGCGAAATTGGACACACCAGATCCTCTCTCTGATTGGGTGACACATCGATAAAGGTCTTGGTCCAGATTAGTCACTTCCTTCAGTCTGAACGAGGCAGCGAACCGCCTGTGGTTGATGTTCTTAGTCGACGCCACGGGAATGTCCTCCCCATTTCGCCTCTGCGCAATAAAAACAAGGAAAAAAAACATCTGTTTGCACTCATTGGAAGGTCGTTACACTATCAGGAAGATGATGGCAGACATATCAAATCTAGAGTCCTTTCTCAAAAACAAACATGGCATCAAGGACGCATCAAGCTAGTAACACATACTGTAAAAGTGTATCTCAGAGGGATAAATGGGTTTGTTAAGCTGCCACTTCCTCTACGGGCTTATCGCGGCGAACGTTATCAGACAAGTTTGGTGTGGACAGCACTGTCTCTTTTACAGTTTCACCTCCACGACCGCCGGCACCGAAATGGTCACGTCGCCTCTCACACTTCTTTCCCACCCAGTCATCCATGAGAGGAGTTATCCCTTATTCCCTCCCTCCCTACCTCCTCCTCCATCCATCCCACTCTCCCTTCAACTCTGTGGGCCTTATCAGTTCACCCTAGGCATTGGGAGGGGGGGGGGGGGGCTTCGACAATGCAGTCACCTGAACAGTGATTTTCCTGCAGCCCTCGCTGACAAAATAGATTTTCCATTCTTTCATAATAGACATTTCCCCAAAGAGATGTGGCAATGCCTTCGAGTAGCGTATCATATCTGATATGGTGTAGAGAGGTGTTTGAGTTTTGAGGACACAATGCCAAGTGATATACCAAGTGATAGATTATAATTTGGTTGAATTTTAAACTCAATTTTTGTCTTTTGGTATGATACATGAACAACAGTATGACCCCACCATTTAATAACGAGTCCTGGTGTTCAGTGGTTATCCTGCCCTGCCTGCTCCCAGTCCCTACCTGCAGCCACAGTTTGTTGTTGTTGGCATCCCGGCCGGTAGCGATGCACTGGAAGGTAGCGTTCTGCCCCGCGTTGACCTCCACATCTCCCAGGCGCAGGAAGTGAGGCGATTTATCTACGGGGGGGGGAAGAAAACAATTACAGCAGTCATAAATGCAACGTACACGACATGATCAATGCAGCACCTCCCTCTCCTCGCCATGTCAGACAGCCAAGTCCTAATTACTAGCTTCTACCTCATCTGTCACATGGACACAGCCAGAGCTGAGAGGGAGAAATGGTACAGGTAAACACACACCACTGCTACGAACAGCCTGGATCATGACAATATGCACACTAGCACCTCTGATCAAAAGATACTAGTGTCCGAAGAGGGCATAGACATATCAAAGAAAAGGAAACCTAGGTGCACCGACATGAGGAGAAGGATGGAAGGAAGAAGAGACATTTGGAAGGAAGAATATTAACGAGCAAAGTTTTGATCTGGACAGCTAAATTATTCATGGTGATTTGGCTGGTTGGCAGTCCAGATGCCGTGTGGTAGTCTGGAGCACTGCCGGCGGTAACTGAGCACACATGACTAGGAGGAACGTTTTACGAAAAGGAGCTAAACTCTATCTGAACACAACAGGACCACATGGTCAAAACGGTTGTCTGGCTCCCCACTGTTGTTAACATCCAGGGATCCTCATTACATATTATCTAACGAGGCAAACGATGGCTTGGCTCTTCATACTTTCGAATACATTAACTACGTCAATGTACAGAGGTACCAAGTGTGCTCTCGGTAAGTTTAAAGATGCTGCATTTAACATTCCTTCAATTATCTTTCTTCAATTTGACTTTGAGGATAAACTCACTGCCTGTAGATGTTTTCTTTTAATTCATGTTTTGGAGTGATTGTGAATTTAATTGTGTTCTATAATCCAGCAGCGAATTCAAAAACACAGCCTAAGGGTACTCCCCCAAATTAGCCTGTATACTACAGCGAGAAAACTGATTAGGCATAATTTTATGCACAACCCATACATACTAAGAGACAGAATCTTAGACTGAGAGAGCACTACCAAGTGTGAGATCTAGAGGCGGCCGAGAAGTGAGGAAGAGGAGATCGAACAGTGAGATGATCCAATGGGCTAGTGCCATTCAAAATAAAGTCCCAACCATAGTGATTTAACTAGCTATGAGACGACGGCGAAAAATAGAGACTGAGAATCCAAGTGTTCAGCTAGGGCGTGTGCTTAGCGAGTTCATTATGATCAGTGCAATGGGTGGTTAGAGAGGTGGGTGGTTCAGCACACCCTCGTTTCACACAGAGCTTAGTCGGGGATCCATTCGAGCCTCTCTGCCGCTGAAGAGCAACAAGCTCCTCGAGACAGGGATCAGAGCCAGTGGCCACTGATAACCAGGAGGATATGGTCATGCCAGACGCTTTGAACCAAGTGGTTTCATCGAAAGTGCAAAAGAAAACGACACTTGCTGATTAACCGGTTGGTCCAAATCTGCAGCATTTGTTATTGAAGAGCGATCACGCACTTACTAGGAATATGATTGTTTTCCTATAGTGCTCAATAAATACTTAACACTCCTTAAAAAACTAAAATGTGTTTCTCCAAAGTAATAAATGGGTAAATGTTTGAGACCGAGGGATAATTATTATTGTTAAATCCAACTGAAATTACCCTCTGGAGCGACGGCATTAGCAGATTAGCTCCAAATTAGCCTGGGATGTATCGGTCCCCTGAATCAATCCACTTACCACGCTGCCAAATGAGGGGTGGCTAGTGCTCAGTACTGAGCATTTCTCTGGATGCAGCTGTCAATTTAAATGAATGCTGCTACTGTGGAGGCTAGGGCTGTATCTCAAATGGCACCCTATTCGCTACATTGGGCCCTGGTCAAAAGTAGTGCACTACGTCGGATATAGGGTGCCGTTTGGGATGCAGCCTAGGAGGAGGTAGCGGGTGAAGACGCATGGCTGGACACACTGGACTGCACCAGTCTAGTCCTCAAAGGGTCCAGTGTCCCTAAACCAGCCATTTTACCCACCCTTTATAATTAACTGTCACAAAAGGTTGACTACACTGTTCAAAAGGATTACATTCCTAGTTAGTAGACCTCATCAGTGAAGGTGAAATCACTACCCCCTGTGGTTGCTGGTGCTCCTAATTGGGATGCCTTTCCATTATTTAATCTAATCCTTTATCATCCTGGATAGACTAATCCAAATGATTCTAGACAAAACGGAAGTGAGGGAAAAAAAATCGAAATATTACAATTTTCCGTTTGGGCCCTTTTGATGTGTACGAGTGAGTACAGCGCAAACAACTGTGGACTCACACAACATTTTCTTAATAACACTTCGATAATGAAACGTTGATTTCCAATGACGTCTCAGAATCTTGGCGTCTGTGGGAGCTGTCGGAAACATGCTTTCACTGTGTCTTTGTGAAATGGTCTCTGGGTAAAAACATTTTTTTTAAACACACTACTACGGTATATTTAATAGTCAGGTCATCGGGAAGCCAGGGATTTTTGAAAGTTAAAGTACTTCATTGTGCTGAAGTGGGTGGAAGTCAGCTATTACAACCCAGAAAGCCATGCTGAGAGCGCACAATTATCCTTTATCACACGGCTGATTCATCTATTAATGTATTTATTTATTCCATCCTCTGCCGACAGTCACTAATGTTTTCAAATGCAGGTCAGCCCACTCTATTGTCTTCCAGCGGCAAAACTTGCTCACTTCACCTTTCCCCTCAACCACAGTGTCACCTTACGTATCTTAATTTGCAGAGCAACAAAAAAAAAATCCATCAGCAGCAATGCAGGAGTGTCTGGTAATTACTGCCTGTGTAATGACTTACCACATGGATAGCTCAAAACCTGGATGTCATCAATCGCAATGAAGCCCGTCTTCCCGTCAGAGACCTCCGCCTCAAATATGACCTGCCAGAAAGAGGGGGAGGGACAGGATGTTTACAACACTCATTTCCATCAAATTTTCACAGATCGATCCCTAATGCGCCATCATTCTGCCCAAGACTCTTGCAGGTTCCAACAGGCAGCCCCGTTTGGTATATCCGCTGCGGGCACTTTATGGTGCCATGGGATGTGATCGTAAACTGGGACAGAAATCATATTCTCCAGATAAAAAGTGAAGGGGAATATAAATAAATCAACAGTCGATATAATTCCGTAACAAATCAAAATGTGTGGCTTGTGATTGCCACAGCAGCTTGATTTCAATGCGAGGTGGAATGTTTCCCCCCCCCTTTTCCACTTCTTTTAAAGTAAGTCAAGTCACTTATTTTGTGCCACGAGGCAAACAAGGTTGAGGTTGAATTCTAACACAAAGCTAAATTCAAGTGAAAGCTTTTAGAAGAAAAGTACTTATATAAACATTGATGTCATTAAGTAAAACATTTTGGACTGAACCGTGTAACACTGAGAAAGAAATCACACTCTTTACAAAAATGTGAAATTTCCTCCGGGTGGTTATTGAATTAGCACATAGCATACTGTAACCACGGAAAACGTTTCAACTAAAATTCCACACGGTGGGAAATAATGACCATCTAAAAATGCTTTCCTGTTACGTTTTTCTCCTTACCCTCAGAGTCAGAGTCTTGCACACAAAGAGGGGAAAAAACTAACCAATTGTGTGGGCAGAACATACAGTTCAGCCTTAATAGGTTGACATACAATGTCAACCCCAGTCTAACGTTTATACCTTTGTGTGGGGATAGCAGGCTGTATGGTTACAGTGCATTGCAGTTGTCCATAGCTGCCCCCACATCAGGCTGTCAGAGGTGATTACAGTACTGAGGATGTCATGCTAATCAGAGTACTTACAGGACCTGCTGTGGAGACTGGGGCTCAATGGCCCTCTGCTTTCATCCATCAATACAAAATTGATGGTTGGGCCTCTTAGGCCTCTGGCAAATTATGGACAGTTGCCCACTCACAGAAAAATCGGGGTACTTTTTGGAACATACCCAGCTTCTTACTAAAAAATGTTGTCCATCGACCGCACTATACATCCAACTGGCTTACATGGTTTTTACTACTCTGGACACATTCAACCTTCATTTAACTAGGCAAGTCAGTTAAGAACACGTTCTTATTTACAATGGACAGCCTACCAGGGAACAGTGGGTTATCTGCCTTGTTCAGGGGCAAAATGACAGATAAACTGCAATGCACTCTAGCCATGTAACCACATACAGTGCCTTCAGAAAGTTCTCACACCTTTTGACATTTTCAATTCACACCTGAATTGAAAATGGATTACATTTAGATTTAGTACACACAATAACCCATAATGTCAAAGTGAAATTATGTTCTTGGAATTCTTTTGAAATTAATATAAGATGAAAAGCTGAAAATGTCTTGAGTCAATAAGTATTCAACCCCATTCTTATGGCAAACCAAAATAAATTCAGGAGTAGAGATTTGCTTAACAAGTCACATAGTAAGTTGCATGGACTCACTCTGTGTACAATAATTGTGTTTAACATGATTTTTGAATGACAACCTCATCTCTGTACCCCACACATACAATTATCTGTAAGGTCCCTCAGTCGATCAGTGAACTTCAAACACAGATTCAACGACAAAGACCAGGGCGAAACCAATGCCTCGCAAAGAAAAGGCACTGATGGGTAGATGGGTAAAAAAACAAAAGCAGGCATTGAATATCCCTTTGAGCATGGTGAAGTTATTAACTACACTTTGGATGATGTATCAATGTACCCAGTCACTAAAAAGACTTCATAACTCAGTTGCCAGAGAGGAAGGAAACCACTCAGGGATTTCACCATGAGGACAATGGTGACTTTAAAACAGTTACAGGGTTCAATGGTTGTGATAGGAGAAAAGAATTGAAGAAGAAGAATTTTTTAAAAAATGTGCAAAGCTCTTAGAGACTTATCCAGAAAAACTAACAAATAGAATCACCTTTGGCAGCGATTACAACATGTATTGACTGATGGGTGTTAATACTTATGTACATTTGATATTTATGGGGTATTGTGTGTAGATGAGAGAGAAAAAAAACTATTTAATCCATTTTGAATTCAGGACGTAACAACAAAATGTGGAATAAATCAAGGGGTATGAATACTTTCTGAAGGCACTGTAAGTGTCACAGTGTTGGAAGGGCAACGGGAGAACAGATTTACATGTAAGTGGTCAATTTAAAAGGATGTGCCTCCACTTGAAGCTGATTATAGAAAATAACCCTCAAACCTCATGCACTTTGTTTTCCACTGAACACAACCTTTAATTCACCTTTCACAGACTTCACAATTTGCTAAATCTACTGTGGGATCTAAGGACATTTTACGGCTGAATCCTGATCCCCCGAATTGCATTCTAAACATGCCTTTCAGCAGGAAAAGAGAGAGACCGAATAAACATTTACAATAATAGTTTGTTCCAGCTGCTGCCGAGCTCTAGCTTAATGATGGTATTTTGCTTTTAGCTGAGATTCATATCCTTTTAAGTGATCTCTCTCTTAATGCATACGACATTTGCTAAACAAATCTTAAGCCAGCACTTGCGATAACTCCAATGAGAGGATTATGGTATAAATCTTTAAGCGAGCAGCGCAGTCAGGGCAGTCACAGGAATCTGCCATGCTCCCAACCCCCGCCCCCCATTCTATATCGCTTTTCCACAACGAGTGAAAATGGACAGATGTACTGTATTCGATTACCAGCTTTTCACTGCAATAACGTAATAACATGATCTTATTAGAGCCTGGTCGTACAACATAGATGAACAACTCATAATACTCTTGGAGGGGAAAGGTGAGAGAGTGGCCCTTCCGGAACTACCAATTGCAATTTTCAGTAGTGACAGTAAAGAGGTCGGCTATCATTGGAAATTGAACAAACAAGTTGAGATAAAAGAAAAAACTCCGCTGTGACACCCTGTGCTGGTGCAATTATCTTAACCGAGCTAGCTGCGACAGACTAGCCCTGATGTCACCAAGCCACAAGCCAGTAGGCTCACAGAGTGAACACAGCATCAGCCCCTTGACAGCTCTTTAAAAATAATACACTGCTCTCCTCCGGGTGAGGAGAAAATACTAACATGTTCACAGCACAGGCTGAGGATGACAGCCAATGAATAAAAAAAACACTCACAGCGGATATATCCAAATTGTTGGTTCATATTTGTTTACTCCATTTTGATTTGAGGAACTGAGGAGCTTCATCAGCAATCCAAGTCATACTGAGATGAAGTTAACTGGAAGTTAATTTATCCAAAATGTCTCCATAAACAGTCAGCAAATACAGAGAGTACTAAATGTCTCTGAAATCTGAAATGCAACGAACCCAACTCAATGTCTAGAGCACTGAGGTTACCTTTCAGAGGCTGAATGCTGGGTAGCGCTTTGGACCAGCAGGTCTTGGCTAGAGGAGGAGAGGGAAGGAGAGGAGCTCTGTGGTCAGATGGACGGGTGGCAGATGGACCTAGAGAAGGGTTTCCTGTCTGCTGGAGCCTCACATGAAGACATGCAGGGACAGAATCAGGGACGGACGGCCAGGCAGAGACTGCAGCTGGGCGGGAGCCTGCATTAAGCCTGCATGAGCTGCTCAAATGACCATGATGTCAGCAACTCCTGCCCTACCAGCTGGTGTAGTGTGTGTGTGTGTGTGTGTGTGTGTGTGTGTGTGTGTGTGTGTGTGTGTGTGTGTGTGTGTGTGTGTGTGTGTGTGTGTGTGTGTGTGTGTGTGTGTGTGTGTGTGTGTGTGTGTGTGTAATTTCAACATACACGCAACCAATGCAGATATGTCTCAGGAACATCAAAATATGCGGCCCAATCAGAGGCAAAATACGACCGGAAATATACAGAAAACACTGTCAGAGATGCAAACATGTGCACGCACGCACGCGCACACACACACTCTCTCTCTTGCCAGGCACCCACTCATCACATCACCCACCTGGGGGGGGGGTGTATTTGCTGTTCTCTTATCACTTCACCTGTCACAGAGAGGCCTGGCTCAGAGAGGAGGAGAGGCATTCTGCAGAGGATCTACACCCCCCTCCCTTCCTCCCATCTGCATTTATTCCGCTGATCATTACCACAGCAGTCACAGAGTAAACACTGTCAGAAAAAAATACCACAATTGATACAAATGTGACGAGAGAAAAGCATTTTATTTCCTTGGGAGCAGCCCGGGAGACGTCGTTCATCATGTCTATGGGGTGGGGGATGTGTGCCGAAATGTTTGCCTTTAAAGAAAGATGCAGTAACCTGTTTTCATGGGCTCCGATGTGATGTGCAGTGCTGCGAAGGCTCTCGGTCTCTTCCAGGATGGCCCATTAGAAGCAATATATTCTGGCTTCAGACTCCCTCCCATGATTCCTCACAGGGCGGTTCATAGGAGGTGCATCCCTCTCAGTTGAAGAGTAATCTCTCAGCTTTGAGCGATCAATTTCAATCTATCATTTCACCCGCTGCATGCCGGCAGAGGAGCAATCTCCATAAACGGCCATTACGCCGTACTTTAATACGGCAGAGCCCCGACAATACTGAGGTAAGGGGCTTCAGGAAAATGGAAACGTGTTTTGAGATAGATACTGACACTCTCCCTTATTAACGCTGATTGTTTCCGTATTCAGATCAATGGCCGGGGCCAAATCAGAGCAATTGCACTTGGAGAGGTCGAGCCTGAAGCATGATGAGAGGGAGGGTAGAGACCTGCGGTGAGGGTAGATGTTCACCCTGGTAGGAACGGGAAGAAAATTCCTGACCGAGTCATCAAACCGCCAAACCAGGGGTAGGATATCTACCAGAATAAGGCACCAACACCGCCCACAACGGAAGAGCAAACAAGTCTTTCAAAAAGGGCCCAGGCTCAATTTTACTTCAATAACAATTAGACTCTAAAATCCATTGCGTGTGTGGCTCTAATCACGTTAATCATCTTAAGACTGTGTCATTAACACTGATTAAATGACTCTAATGGATGTATTGCATAGCTCCGCTACGGCTGGAAAAGCCCTCTGTGCAAGAATTCAATTTAACTCAACGTAGCATAGTCAGCACCTTCCAACAGGTCAAATACGGACCATTAATGATAATACCTGTTATTTCTACTTGACAGGAGGGCTGTATTCACGCACAAACACAGTCAAAGCTATGAACAAAGGAGAGACATTCTAGCTCTTTGTCAGGCTGTGCCTTAGAAGAGCCTCCCTGTCATTTGTTTCCTTCATTGCAGAGAAGTGCTGAGAGCCGCGCCGGGGTCATTCCTCTGGATCGCACACGCAGGGGTCATAATCACCACACCTCACCACGCAGATGGAAATATTCAGGGCTAAACAAAGACCCCGGTGCTTGATTTTCCCCCCATTCCGATCTTCTGCAGGCCATCTATAGGTTCAGAAGTAGTCAGCGCGTCAGGAATGGGCCTGCGTTGGGCCAAAATATGTGCGGTGTGGTGGTGGGGGGGGGGGGGGGGCAGCGTTGACGAGAGGAAATGGAGCGACCTTGACAAGAAATGCCAGCCCTCAGCCTTCAGACCTCCCCCACAACTCCTCCCTTCCCTATATACACACACGCATTTGAACAAACCAACCCCCACCCACACCAAGTGTACACAACAAGGAGTGTGACAGGAACTGGCTTGCCCTCTCTCACGCTCCTAGTGACTTTACTCCTTTAAGTCCTCAGTTGTCACTCCATTAATTAAACGAGGTTCACACACAGACACACATCTCTAGTGTAGAAAAGCCTACCAGTCTGAGCCCTAATTGTTTCAACAGTCTTGATTGGTTAAATCCACACACCAATTTGGTCTTGAGCTAAAAAGTAAACACCTGGCTAGTGAATAAATCACTTGGGTCCCTACAGGCCCCTCAGTTCCATTCCAGCCCAAACCCCCTCCATGACACCATATTTCCTCTAAGATCCCCCTTAAAGACAAGTAGAGTTGACGGCTGAGGGTTCTGGACAGCAGCTAAGACCATGTCGATCAGTGCCCTTACCCCAGGACAAAGAGGAGCCCGCATGTTGACTTTCAGATTGTCAGCTGCAGCAATACAAAACACAGTGTCTACGGGAGTAAAACGTCGTAAATCCATGGCAATTCGTCTGAACTGTCTGAAGAGACACACAAATAAATAGTCTATTGACCCATGTAAATCATGCATGTATGACTGCTTCACCAATGTGTGCTCAGCTGCTACATTCTGTTCAACGTTTAACAATCCCCAGAGAGTATGTCATCTCATCTCTAACATTTCATTAAACATTCATTCTGACACGTTTAATCAGTCCTAATTCATTTATTTCAATGCACATGCCAGAAGTGAAGAACTATCATAAATGGGAAATCACATGATTCAAATATAGTAAGAGACCAATATTTACACACCATGACCAGGTGTCTGGGGTCATCCCTCCAATCAAAGGTGACAAATACACCAATCCTGGGCTTCACGGTGATGTGGGTTTGTAGAAATATGGACAAAGGTCAAATGAGCAGCAGCAGCCTCAGAAAGTGAGAGGATAGAGAAACAGACAGAGAGAAACAGGCAGAGAAAAACAGACAGAGAGAGAGAGAGAGAGAGAGCGCGAAGGACGAAGAGACATGCCAGCACTGGTCCCGGCGCTTCATTAGCTTCTCCCCTCTGATATCAGAGGCTATTAATTATAACGCTCTGCTCTCTCAAATGATGCCTAATCCCCTGCGTGTACAGACTTATTTACAGGCTAAGATGTCTAAGCTTGCTCCGGCCTCTGCAGGGGATCGGGGATGGGGCGGACTGGGGCTGCCAGGTCTCTATGAAGGGATCTATTCAGACAAGGCCTTTCCCAGCACACCTTTTGGGAGACAACAGCTCAGTGGGAGACCCAAAATGTCGTTCAGCAGGGGAGGAACAATGGGATGATGATCTCTGGCCTACGATTAAACATTTGTTTTACCTGAATGTGGTCAACTTTGAGTAGGCTGGCATTGCAAATATTGGCAATAAGAGTTATGAATCATCACTGAAACATATACACAACTGATGGGCGAATGAATTGATGATGAATGCATTCTGATGCCTTTTACTAAATCGTATTGATGGAATAAATGGAAAATCTACATGTGTGCAGTTCTGTAACTACACGTGTAATGACTACTCGTGACCAGCAGAGGCAGCCCACTATAATGAAACAAAGAAAAGCGCACACCTGTGGCCAAACCTTTTTCATCTCACTCATTCGTTATGAGCTATCGTCATTCACTCACGTCAGTCACGTCACCAATAGCTCACGCCAATGTAAGTACACCTACTCCACAACAACAAAAATACTTTCGCAAAAATAAACCATTTCACAACCTTTACACAGTGATGCTTATGTTTCTATTTCATCTCTCACTAATACTACCGTTCTGGTATTACAGCAAAGTGTCCTCGCCGAGGCATGCGGAAACACAGGTGTCCAATTACACTAGCCACCGTCAGCGTGACAGCGTGTCAGAAGGCCTTGACGACACTAGCTCTGGCACCACTGGCAAAGGAGACTACGAAACCAAATGATCGGATTAGAATAATAAGCATCACCCACTTAAAAATTCCCTATCACTCCAAGAGGACACGTGTTGACAAGAGTACTGAATCATTCATTCCTTCCAATTAGTGACATGACGGGCCACGGGTTTCATTAGCCATATAGAGAGAAAAGGAGGCAGCAAAAAAAAAAATGCTAATGAAATACTTACAAATACGGCATTGGCAGAGAAAGAAAGGGAGGCGAGCTTATTGAATCAAATCCCATTGCAAAAAGGCGGATAAATAAAGTATCTGAAGAGCGAAAGGAAGGAGAGAGAGGGAGAGAGGCGGCGAGGGGAGAGAGAGTACACTAGCTACTACATGGCAATTTGATACCCACAAAGTATCTGGCACCGAATCTAGTCCGGCGTCTTTAGCTTTCAAAGTCTCCGCTCTCATCAATCAACATGCGTTCTGAATATTTCAAATCCGTTTCCAGTCATTTACAGCCAATGTAGCCATCTTGCATGGTGGACCTGGCGTGCCTCCAGGGTGGTGAAAAAACAACAACTCTGAACATTGCTGGGGAAATAAAAACCTGCCTCCACTTATGTTACAGGCTGCAGCAACGACAGCAGCAGCTATTAGCAGGACTCTGAGGATAAAGAACCAGGCTATCACCCTTGTTCCTGTGTTTCAGCCTTTCAGAGGTATAGCTCGGGGCAGTTTGGGTTGTCACCCAGAAATTCCCTCACCGAGAACCCATACTTAGGGGTGGGAGGATTGGGTTGTCAGGCCGGCTTTAGATGGCGCAGAGTGATATGCTGCTATCCTACTGGGCCCCTCTGGCGTACACAGCCACACACATTGCATTTGTGCCCCAGTCTCCACTCCTGAGTCCCGGTCAAGACCGATAAATCAGTGGCCTAGCCGCCTTCCCCAAAGTCTTAGACAAAGATCCACGGTCCAGCTCCACTCGACCCCATTGCTAAGACAAGGCCTCATTACCAGTGCACAAACGACCACTGTCTCGCGTGTGTATGTGCGTGAGTGCGTGCGTGCAAGCATGTATGTGAGGTTTAAGACCCCATCCAGGGTTGCGGGAACACAAGGGCAGAGCGGGGCTGTAGGTCTTCCTGCCCATCTCCTCCTTAACCATGCATTCTCATTACAGAACTGGCTACTTGAGAGCCTTTCTTATCAGCTGTAAATCTGACTGTGAGGAAGGTGTAATGATCTTTAGTGACTTGCTATCACTCCATAATTTACACCTGGGAAAAAAAAAGTATTGACCTGTGAAATGAACCACCATTTTCTCGTCATGTTGCATGACCATGCATGATGACATTCTACAATACAATTAGCTTAGCAGTTTTATTGTCCAAAACGGAGCAAAATGAATTGGCCGTAAAGAAGGAAAACATAATAAACAAGAAATAAATTCAATGATCCAGCTGACATTTGGAGAACTACGCATTTGCCTACTTTCACAATTGGACGCATCACAATTTTCATGGCATTTGAAAAATGTGAATATGCACAAATGAATCCCTATTTATATGGAATCAGTTCATTGCCCATGCCCTCTCAATAATAATTATTTTAATAATTAAACTTCTATAATTTATAGTCTTTAATATCCTTTTCTGGACCCTGACTAATTTGAGAATCTAATTGCAAGCGGGGAAGAAAATTACAATTCCTTCTTGGCTTAAAGACCATCAAGCCCCAACAGTCCAGTGAACAAGAGACATACAGCCAATAGGTCCATATCAGTGCTACAGAGGCCTTGGTCCATATGTATCAAATGTAGGAGAGCTGATCTAGGATCAACCCCCCCCCCACACTCTCCATGTAATCTTTTTTATTGTGCTCTAAAAGTCAATACTGATCCTAAATCAGCACCCCTACTCTGAGACGATTCATACAAACGGACCCAGATGGAAAGCTAATGGAGCGATGTAGTGGCTCTGTGTACCTGATACTCATTGGGCCAGAAGGTACTGACGGCCAGCTCAGCGCGGAGCCATTCCTTCCCGGTGTAGCTGGTCACATTCCAGATGGGATTAGCCATGGGACCTTTGTTGACCTTCACCAGGATGTTCAGAGTCCCGGGGCTGGAGCCATCTTGGGTGTACAATAAGTAGTTGAAGTCAATACAGTGGGTGTCGTTTTCCTTCATTACTGGCAGCTGAATGCGGGCCTTCTCTCCGGCGTCATGCTGGGAGGAGTCCACCATCATGTAGGAACCTGAGCAGGGATAGAAGAGAAGGAGAAGAGAATAGAAGAGTAGTGGAGAGAAGAAGAGAGGAGAAGAGGAGCATTAGAGGACATGGAGATAAGAGGGGCCTAGAGTCAGACTCTCGGCAGCTAAGGTTCTGCACTCCACTGTAAGTGCTCCAATGTTTCTTAGCAACACATTTTTGGGTAAAGACCAAACAAATAGAAATGCTTCAATTAAAGGACATGTTAATTGATTAACTTCAGTTAGATCCAATAAATTAAAAATATTATGATCATTTTGGGGAAATTGCCATGTAGAGTTCAGTGCATGTCATTTAGTATTGGTTTGACAAACAAAAATCAAATTCATTTCCTATTTGAATCTTTATTATGCATGATTTAAATCCATTTTGCTCATGTGTTATTCCCTTAAGCAAGACATCAGGCCTAGCCAAAGCCTCACTTCACAACCATTTGTCACAAAATCAGTACATCTGTTCACCATTTTCAGGCCTGCCAAAACAATGACTCGAATGCAACTAGAGTTCTGATGATTCATATTGTACAAGAACTCTGAACCATCGTTGTGTACTCAGCTCCAAGCAAATAATAAGTTCTAAGAAATCTTTTAGGAACCCATCTGGCCGTGTTTATGTGTGCTGGGTTTTTAATGGAGAGGATTCGCTGTGAAGTAGGGGATATTTTCAAGGTGGTCAAATTCAAAGAAACCTTTGGAGTGCAACAGTATACATTTTCTTGACTTGTGGTACAAAAGATTTTTGGAAAATTGCATTTACGAATAGCTAATTGTTGAAATGTATATATTTCCAGACCTTTGAAATGGCCTGTGTTCAAAGGCGAGTCTTTGTCCTTGGGAACAAAGGGAGTTTGTCTGTTGGAGGTTTGTTTCAGGGAAAAAGGTTTTAAAAAAAAAGCCTTCCTCCCCAAAACGAGGCAGTTCACCATTCCCAATGTCCTGCTCCCTCCCCCACCTGACAGACCGTTCCAGCAGGGCCAGGCAGTGTATCTTTCACCCTCCCCCGCTAACCCCTCCTCCCACCTCCCTGACGAACCCTTCCAAGCCAGGCAGTATGTTTCTCATCAAGGTACAAAATAAACATGAGGCCTCAAACAAACAAAAAAACGTGTCTGTTTCCCTCTCATGCATTACTTCTTTACGAGAGCAAGATCATCAAGCTTTCACACAAAAAAACTAAAGAAACGGAAAAAGAGCTAGAGCCAAAAGCTGTTGGCAGTTCTATTACACACATCTATGATTTTATTTATTTATTTCACTTCCCCACTAAAGCTCAAACAAAGGACGTCCAAAGATGAACAAAATCCAGACTTATTTTTTCCCTATTAAAAATCCTTTGACTTTTTTTCCAGAGAGGGAAATAATCGTACAGCAATAATAAAAATAGGAGAGATGGGAATTGTTTGCTCAACAGTACTTGAAATCAGCCTCGATTCATGTGGACTGAAAACAAACAAATTCACCACCTTTCTTCTGTTTATGCCTCCAAATTCCAACGTTACCATGATAGCCTATCTCTCTGAATCACACAGCCAGCCTCAAAGCATGATCCTCCTTTCAGACAAGGACAGGTTTGAAAACTGCCCATCATATTAACAACATACTGTATGTACATGTGCACTCCATACATTCTGCATGTGCTCAATTACGTGCATTTAATATATGAACTCAGTTAGCCTGCATGTATTTATTTCACAACCCCACACTCTCAATTGGGTGAAAGGTGTGTTTAGAGCAACAGTGTTGAAAACCATTTCTGAGGTAGCCCTCGAAGCCATTTTAAAAAACAATACTAATTGAACTAGGCAAGTCAGTTTAGAACATACCCGTATTTACAATGACAGGCTTCCCCGGCCAAACTCCCCCCTAAACCGGACGACACTGTGCCAATTGTGCGCCGCCTCATGGGATTCCCAATCACAGCTGGTTGTGATACGGCCCAGGATCGAACCAGGGTCTGTAGTGACGCCTCTAGCACTGAGATGCAGTGTCTTAGACCCCTGCGCCACTTGAGAATCACCTCAGGAAACACCTCAGGGAACCAATTTCTGCCCATTTCATAGCCACTGGTCTCCAATCTGCATCACAAAGACTATTTCCCAGAGAATGTGAGCAGCTTTTTACCCCTATTGCCCTTCCTCGTTGTGATAATTGTTGGTTAAACACCTGTTTATCAGACCAGGTCCTAAACGACCTGGCGATCGGAGTCAGGGATAATGAGGCTATGTGAAATGACCAGATGGGGATTCACTGTATCATATTACTCATGAATGGCCTCTTGTGTCTCAATGCAAATTGTTAAGGGTCTTGTAAATATGTTGTCTGTTTTATGGTTGATTCCATATTCGATGTCAGGAGAACCATGATATCCATGACAAACCAAGATCAAGCAAGGGTTAGTTTTTCTCCAATGTGTCTCACCAAAGGCTAAATCTGTTAAATCCATCAATGACATCAAGGCCAGAACCCTTCTCAGATTCATAAGCAGTGTTTTAGGATGCAGCTGGGTCCACTCTTAAACCACAGCTGAAAACACCAGAAACCAGGCCTCCCCTCAACTACCGCTTTATGACAGATTACAAATTTCTCCCCAAAAACAACAACCTGCAATTAAGGTTGGGCCAAACCCTGGTGTTAAGTTGAGTACAGTGGTGTACTGCCACAAAACACTGGCTTCTCTACAGCGTTTGGGGAGCAAGTGCCACAGACTAGTGCTGTGGTGGTATTCCTCTGCATAACTCCAGAACATTGGATCTGATAAAGCCCTTGGCCTGGGGAACAGGGGAAGGCCTAAGCCTGTTATCTCACTCAGAGCTCCAATCCTTAGGGCTCTCCCTTTCTCTCACGAACCCAGCCTGCTATCAGTCTACATCAACATGGGCCAAATAAACTAGGCTGAAATATGAGATTCTCAAAAGGCGGGGGGGGGGGGGCATTGACAGCTGTGATGATTTCCCTCTCTGGACCAGTGGCTGATTGCATTCTTGATCATAATTCAACATTACACAAATAATTAATTTATGTAAATTCAATTTACTTTGAAAGTAGTGTAAGAAGTGTGAGCCAACGGGTTTATAAAATGGTGTTTTAATGCATCACGTTAAGACTTAAGCAAACAAGCACATCATCACTCATATCCGACCCCGACACAGACATTTCAGAATTGAGCTGCAGATCAAAAGCAGATGCCTGGTGCTGTTTGTAGTGAAACCCGATAGCCATGCAAAAGCAGAGCCACTGTGTTCGTTTCGCTCGAACAAAATCTCCTCTCCTCTTTCTATCAATGTATACAGTTGATCACGAGTCGTAGAAGCAGTGCGAGAGGGGAGAAGAAAAAAAAGACATGTTTGTCTTGAAGAAAGGGAAAGCAGGCTAGAAGTCTCTCTGTTAATGCCAGAGCGATCAGATTGCAAGGAAGATCCAACTAAGCTCCTAATAGGCCATATCGCCTGATTCAGACAGGCTTTTTAACACCAGGGAGGGGGAGCTGTGTTTATTTTATGCATCTGGGTTATTCTAATATGGTGATTGGCAGTGTTTGGGAAGCTGCTCTGAAAATGTAGTTTATAGTTACCAACTACTTCACACTGGAAGAAGTTAATCTACCCTTAAGAAAAATACAGCTTACTTAATAGAAATGACGATTATCATATCTTAATCTGAAATGTCATAGACTACAAATTGCAAGAACAGATCACTCTGGAGTCAGATGTTAACAGAATGTGTCATTTATCCTATTCAACACAAAAGGAGAGAACTAGGCACACAAGTGAAAATTAGGCAGGTCTGATGTCGAAAAAGAAAGGCCTACTTGACCCATATTTGATTTTAGCAACAAAACAGAGAGTGTAGTTTCAGTAGTTAGTAGTTAGCTGCACTGCTATATGGCAGAAAAGTAACTATTAAGATTTTAATTTAGTTCAACTACCACCAAGCTACAGCAAAATGTTATTAAATGACTAGTTCAACTGAATGTAGTTCACTACTTCCCAACACTGGTGATTGGCAACGGTGTTTAATGAAGAGCTGAAAGTAATGACGCTGGAGCCGGAGCCGGAGCCGGAGCCGAGCTGAACTGCAGTGCTGGCTGAGGCTGAGAAGCACATGAGAGAAGCATGGAGCAGTATAGGAGAGACAATGACGGATCACCACATCACTCCTCCACAACCAACCAACCTATCACACACACGGAGGTTTCACAGATCTCTTACAATCCACTCCTGTCATACATCGATCCCTTAGACAAACAACCGAGGATCCCAGCCAAAAACAACCCAAGCAAACCATTCTGAAACAAGAGGAAAACTCTAACCCGTTTCTTTTGGTGAACTTGGTACATTTGTAAGGAAGGATCTGATGTGAGCGCATCTAATGTTATTGGATCTGATGTGAGTTTGAAACAGAGGAAGTAGCATGTCGGGGAAGTGTAATTGTTAATTGACCATATGGAATAAGTTCATTGGGTGACGAGAGCCTACAGAAAATGTAAATGCAATCTTTCAAGGAACACCAAGATGACGACTACACACAACAACTAGATGCCAGACCACAAACATACATCCTGAATGGGCATCTCCCAAAGGCCTATTAACAGGCAAAAGCACAGAGTTGGGCTGGGAAGTTACAATGAAGAAAGCAGGTGTTAAACAGACAATAGTACTTTACCAACACAACTACACACAAACCCTCTAAAACGGCAGACTCCTTACCTTTCTACGACTTATTTTCTATCCTTCTATTCAATGTTTCGAAAAGCTTAGAAAAACAACAATTTGAGAAAGACTAAAAAGGGTGAGAACATTGTTGCTAGATTTAGGCGTACAATACATGTACAATAAATGAATATAACCAGCAATTTCCTCTGCCGGTACGCAACTGGGGGGGGGGGGGTGAAAAACATAATGCCAACATTCTGGATAATTTCCTTTCCTATTACTTTACAATTACTCATCCAAAGGCAGAATATTAAAGAGAGGAATATATATATATATATATATATATATATATATATATATATATATATAATATATATATATATATATATATATATATATATATATATATATTTAAAATATGGCTTTTAGAGTGGATGTGTTTCCTTCACATCAACATCAGGTATCCAGAGGATGAATGCAGTCCACAAGATGGCTGTCATCAGATTCATGCCAGTCCACAAGATGGCTGTCATCAGATTCATGCCAGTGCATAAGATGGCTGTCACCCATCATGGCCTCAACCTCTGACAGAACAGTCTTGTGAGTTACAAAGGAAACAGAGAGAGAGCCTGATATGCCCAAACAACAACTCCTGCTCTTGCATGGCATAAAAATCATGGCAATTCAAACCCTGCTATTCCCTATTAGGACTCTCTAATCTAACAGTGAACAAAAAAACAAACAACAAAAAAAACACACAAAAAAAACCTTCACCTTATACACTGCCCTGCCCCACATTAGTGATCAGCCTCTACTGATTGGCAGGAGAGGTGTATGCCTAACCAAGAGCACTGGTACTCAGAGAGAGAGGCGTGAGGTTTGACACACTGGTGCAGTCAGTGCCGTACACCCACTCAGCCTTTCCAATGGGAGGCTTAATAGACCAACAGGGCCTGACACTGGCACTGGGCCAAGCAAGCCTGAGCCAAACCTAACCCCACCAGGACCAAATTATAAGCACAGCTCCAAATGAATATTGATCGAGGGAGTCTCAAGCATTTGTTCTACAGTGTTGAGAATGCCGTTTAGAAAAGTGTTCTTGGACTGAACCTTTCCCAAAATGTCAATCAAACATGGTTTCAGAGATAAGGAACGGGAGGAGAGGTTTCTGCAGGGTAAATAGCACTTGTTATCTTGTCATGGAAACTCCCTGATGTGTCTGCTTTTCATCCTCCCTGGCTGAGAAAGTATATTAAGCTACTTTATTCCATTTGCGGGATCTGGTTGCTAGCTGGGAAACATTGGAGGCTGATCAAATCATGCTGGAGCTCTATTTGTTTTGTTATGGAGGGGGGGGGGGTAGAGAGTGGCCCTGCAGTCAACCCCATGTCCTTTCACCCATTAAAATGGAGGATCTCAGCTATATTGTACTTAGTCAGTACACGGGTCCCTCCTAACCTTTCCAAGACGAGATTTATAGAAAGGTAAGGCTTTATTTCCGCTCACAAGACAATCATTCCATCTGCTTTCATTCACTTTTGAAGTCATGATCAATGAAGCAATCACTTTATTTCATTATCACTGCCGTTGTGTGTTTTCAAACAATAGCGAGGCCCGTTAATGGAGCTAATTCCCATTGGAATGGAATCTCATCCCTCCTCTTTAGATTAAAAGGAACATCTGCTATACTGTTCGCCGTTCCATCTCTACCTGAAAAACTCGGTAATTCATCATAACTGACATACAGTAAACTGGCACCAAGGAACAAATGAAAACAACAAAAAAACATTGTTGGAGGATGACACAGCAAAGACAAAATCTCCTCAGCGCCAGAACTATCAGTGTTTGACATGTGGCAATGCTATTGTGATTTTCTCATGCCATCTGTTAAAACCTCTCTAGGGTATGTGGGACGCTAGCAACATCCAGTGAGATTGCAGAGCGCCAAATTCTAATACAGAAATTATCATTCTAAAAATTCAGAAAACAAAACATATTTTACATAGGTTTAAAGATTCATTTCTTGTTAATCCAACCACGGTGTCCGATTTATAAAATGCTTTTCGGCGAAAGCATACCTAGCCCAGAACATAGCCCAGTTGACAAATTATTACAAACAGTAACCAGCCAAGCAGAAGAGTTACAAAACTCAGAAATAGAGATAAAATGAATCCCTTTCCTTTGATGATCTTCACATGGTGGCACTCAGACATTCATTTACTCAATAGAATGTTCCTTTTGTTCGATGAAGTCTCTTTATATCCAAAAACCTCTGTTTTGTTTGCGCGTTTTCTTCAGTAATCCACAGGCTCAAACGCAGTCAAAACAGGCAGACAAAAAAATCCAAATTGTATCAGTAAAGTTCATAGAAACATGTCAAACGATGTCTATATTCAATCCTCAGGTTGTTTTTAGCCTAAATTAACTATAATATTTAAACCGGACAATAACGTCATCAATATAAATGGTAAACAAGAAATGCACTCTCTCGGGATTGTGCATGAAAAAGCTCTGTGACACGTCAGCGTCGACTCATTCAACTAGTCTTACTCCCTCATTTATAAGAATACAAGCCTGAAACAATTTCTAAAGACTGTTGACATCTAGTGGAAGGCATAGGAACTGCAAACTGAGTCCTAAGTCAATGGATACTGTAATGGCATTGAATAAAAAACTACAAAAAAAACAACAAAAAATCTAAAATACTTCCTGAAAGGATTTCTCTCAGGTTTTCACCTGCCAAATCAGTTCTGTTATACTCACAGACACAATTTTAACAGTTTTGGAAACTTTAGAGTGTTTTCTACCAGTTATATGCATATCATATCTTCTGGGCCCGAGTAGCAGGCCGTTTAATTTGGGCATGCTTTTCATCCAAAATTCTGAATGCTGCCCCCTACCCTAAAGAGGTTAAACACTACAAGTGCAATGTAGTTCTAGCACATAATAATCCTCCTCTAATTTCTTACCTCACAAAAGACAATGTAAATATTTCAAAATAAGTTTAAACCAGATACCTCTGGTTTCCGGTCAAGTCGTGTCATAAAAAGTGCCACCCTGAAGAAGGCAAAGTGATGCCGAAACGTTGGTGGTTTACCCAATAAATAACAGGGAGTTTATATACAGAGAGAGAGAGAGTGCGACTCTCTTTATTTTTATAGCTTACAGTAAAAAACAAAGTACCCAGCCATCATTTTTGGGCCAGACAAATGCCGCCTCATTGTGTAACATTGTAATGGGACACAACCTTTTTCAGATAATCTGCTGATGACCTTTTCTGTTCCCTTGCATGATTAATTACCTAATTTCTTACTAAATTGGGAAATTTTGCTGAAAGTGAAATGCTTTAAATTCCTACCCATATCAATCCTGTCTAAAAAAACAAGTGATTAAGCTGTGTAGAGGTGAATGGACAAGGTCACAGGGCCCACGTCTCCACTTACCACGCTGCTTTGCCTGATCTTAGTGAAAAACCTTAATTGTGTCGGACAGTCTTCAAACCTAAATATACATTTTTTTTTTGCTCCCGAGCACAAAGCTTTTTCTCTCTCCTCAGGAAATTGAATTACTTATTTCTTTCTTATAATTTGCGAAACGTTGGAACTAAGACTGTATTTTGGGGTAGTAACAAAGATGGAGAATAAGACGCAAGGCCCTGAAATGAATTTCCTTCTACCTATTGTCATGATGTTGGCCTGGGGGTAGGTTTATGACAGTCATAAATACCTCTTCCCCCCTTTTTCCTCTCTCTCTACCCTACTGATGTTACATTTGCAAAACCCTTGGTTAACATAGAAATTCTGGGAACATTAGAAGGTGGGGGGAAATGAACAATATTCTGGTTATCTGACCAATTGAACATATGTGGTGGTACTTAATAAATATGATGTCAGTTCGGTTGTCATCTGAGACATTCTCATCAATGATAAGATGACAAACTCTACAGTGGAAAGTCTACACAGAGTTATCGGATTCACATGGAATTGTTGTTCAATTTAAATGTTTGAATATGAAATGATTTGTGATGGGAAGAAATGTGATTTTAGCTTCTAAAATGTGAGATTTGGGTTTTCATAAGATTGGGCTCTGCTCAATCAGTGGCCCGCCCCTGTGAAGGGACATAGGCTATACAACTTTTCAAACACGCCCTCCTCTCCCTTCCTATATAAAGCCTTGACGACAATATACGTGAGGACGACGGTCCGATGTCAGAATGGTTCAGATAATAACGACAGAACGAAGCCAACATCAGCGTGAGCTTTGATTGAGAATGGTATGAACTTTGAACTCTTATTCACTACAGAAGTGATACCTCCTAGCCGTTGTGATACCTCCTACGCAACAGCCGCTGCAAACGAGGGTTAGGAAGGAACAAACAGAGTATCCCGTCTACCACACACTGTATTCGTATTACCACAACATTTAACATTTAACATTTAAGTCATTTAGCAGACGCTCTTATCCAGAGCGACTTACAAATTGGTGAATTCACCTTCTGACATCCAGTGGAACAGCCACTTTACAAACATATTCAATTTACCAACAGAGACATTCTTCAAAGGACAAAGGACTCGGTTGGGCAACACGGCCTTCCATCTACCACCAACCTACCGAAGCGCAGCTCAGAGTAAATATTTATTGCATTTTCCTTTTCCAAATGGGCGGTAATTTAGAATGCATAAGATGCTGTATTTACGATAGCACAGCGTCGCCCTTTGTTCCTCAGTCTTCCCACTCTTTCACTCAAACCCAGCCCCTTTTCTTTTGTGTAACCAGCTGTCATATGTGTTCCGTCCGCTAGAGACGTTTTCCTTTATGACGTAATTTGTAATCAAGTTATGATTTAAATATGTGTATGTGTAATTCTGTGTGATTAGTTAGGTATTTAGTAAATAAATAATTAAACCCAATTTTGTACTACTGATTCAACTTGTTAGCCAGGGTTCGTGCAGATAACCAAGAATTTACAACTTTCAGATGAGACTGAATTAAGATGACGATTAATATTGACTGCTATTGATGTAAAATATTACTAGGTCTTTAAGAGTTTATTCGGAAGATAACAGCTCTATAAATATTATTTTGTGGTGCCCGACTCTCTAGTAATTACATTTACATGATTAGCTCAATCAGGTAATATTAATTACGGAAAAATTATTTTATAGAATAGCATGTCATGTCACTTAATCCGGCATAGCCAAAGACACGACACTATCCATCGTTTCACCTTCCTTCCTTGTCTCTGAAACGAGCAGCTGTCTGCAGTTCCCTCATTAGCTCCTCCACTTACTCTAGTGAGTTTACACATTAGCCCAATATTCTTTGTCGCTTGTTTTTACGATGGAAGCACTAAATAGATTACATTTGTGGCTAAATGTGCAGGGCGAAGTTAACTGTGTTGCTTTTGTTTCAGCTGTTGGCATTTACACTGGAGGGGAGAAAAATGAGTCTAAAAAAGTTAGTTTTTCTACATAGCAGGTGTTGGGTACCTGGTGTAGTGGCCTTGGTCATGTTTGCTAACACATTGCAGGGAGGGGACAGCGTCCATTAGGTTCGTGGACATGGTGGCAGAGAGTCTCACCTTGAGGTAGTTCAGACGATAAGTATGGCACTTCCTGTGCGCTGACATGGGTCCAGTCAAAGTCATCGTAGGGATCCTGCTGGTAGTCACACTGGGCTGGGCCATCGTCAAACGTACAGCCACCTGGAAGGACAAAGAGAAAAACACGAGGTCATTTTTTCAGCTAATTGCATATGGCCGGTTAATAACATTGTGCCCTTTATTCATTTACTAATGAATTACCACCAATTGCAACAGCTGAGCCCAGTGGTACCTCTGATCACCAGCCAGGGCAGTATAGGCCTTCTATCCCCTTCCTTCCTACCGAGATAGAGTCTCCTCCATTGGGCAATGCAGCATGTGCTAAGATCTGACAACTGAGTAGGCAAGAGGAGGCCATGCCACCAGACAGCTCAGTCACACAGCACTCCCCTTGTTCAGTTTCAGGCTTAACTCAGAGCCAGTCATTTGTGAGATGGTGTGCATAAACAAAGGCCCTCCTGAGGCCCTACCTGGAAGTCGACATGTCACAGGGCCTGACCGGAGCAGAGAGGAGAGACAGGCCTCTAATGACTTTGACATGGGTGCCTAATACGTGTAGCCAATTCCACCTGAGGTCACTGGTGACTTATGGGAGGAGATACTCATTCCAGGTCCTCTGGATGAATTATTGGTTGTTGAGAAAGAGCTTCTCAGTCTTAAGAGAAAAGGGATTGTGTTCGGCAGTATTCTTCCTCTTGAGTTTTCTAGCAAGCTATGTATATGAAATGCCAGGTCTATATTTAATGGTCAAATTTGAACACGGTTAATTGTAGGTTAAAATCCCAATGACCGGAAAGGCGCATATAAATGACCTGTACCTCTCTGCTCATTACCAAGAGAGAGTTCTTCACAAATGGAAAAAGGTCACCCTATCTGGGTACAACCGCTGATCTTTCAAACCTCTGAGTGATGGCACACAGAAATATCATAATTTGCATTTTAATTCCAGGACAAAGGTAGATGCTAATTAACACTGGCTACCAGAGGGTTGTAGCTAAAATAAATAATATTCAAATCCCCCACAGGATGATACACTGTGTTTTCTAAGATAGCATAACCTCAAAAGCATCTACATTGAACACAAACACCAGTCATTACAGAGGAAACATCAAGTGGGCACTCTGTATTGCAGTTGACTCATATTTCAAATGGTTAATTCAAGCGCGGTGGAATAAGCCCAAAACATAGACTAGGCCACATCTTAGAATTGAGAACAAATCAAACTACAGTCACTTCCAGACAGGGTGTCCCTGGACAACATATCCTGAGTAAATACAGGAATTTAACATTGACAGAGAGCAAAATCACATTACTGACTGAGTGATACAGAAATAAAGGGATTCTTTGGGATTTTGGCAATGAACCCCTTTATCTACTTCCCCAGAGACACATGAACTCGTAGATACCATTTGTATGTCTGTGTCCAGTATGGTAGTTTCGTAATAGCGTAATGGTAATGCCTGGAAGTCCATGGTAATAATTAGCATGCTAGTTAGCAATTGCTCTAATACTAGTTAGCATCTTCCTCAAACTGAATGCAGAGACATAAACATGGTATCCACGAGTTCATCTGACTCTGGGGGAGTAGATAGATAAAGGGCTTAATTGCCAAAATTCCGAAATATGCCTTTATTAACTTTCTGTCAACTTAAAGCTGTTTAATCCCCAGTTTTGAAGGTGATGACTCAACACAGCCCGTGCTTGTTTTGTGACTGGACAGCTACCGTAGATCAAATACATGCAAATGCAAACGCCTTGCAGCACCGAAAACCATTTATCACTTGTAAGAATATCCTTCCATTTCTACCAATCTTGCTCAGCTTCAATATGCAAATCTGAAGAGCTGCAACTGACAAAATAAGGCCCTTGTTGCACCAGGGCTTCCTTTACTACATCAAAAACATGCGAGTCCCTCTTCCTGCCGCCTAGTGAATGTGACAGAGGCCTTGGTATGGTCTAGATTACTCCCAGCAACTGGAGAAGGCTTACCACAAGGAGTTACATTAATGTGACGCTTACTTCTCTTAACAGAAACGCCATTTACATTGCCATACCTACATCTTTCCCTGAATGTAGTTGTTAAATCACTTCACCCCGTCACTGCAGCCTAATGTCACCAATAGTGAGATTAACACAATTCTCCCAAATACAGTACAACCTAAAAACGGCTGCAGGACATATAAACTCAGCAAACACTGCAGTGTACGCATGAGTGCCCATGAACAAACTGGTTCAGTCATGAACATGGAATGTGCAGTTTTGCTATAACATTTCAGAGAAATACCTCCACTCAACGTCTGTATATAAACCCATGTTACATTTTCCGTTAGTGACAATCATTTCGTCCCTCTTCTGGATGAGTTTACATTTCCCGCGCATTAATCTACATTATGAGAGTACTATAGGTTGTAGTGAGTTTGACTTCTCCATGAAAAGGGAGATGAGACGGCCTGTTGGATGCATGGCACTGAGGGACTAATGTGTGTGAAACTGTCTGCCCACACACACAGGCAGCAGAGCCACCCTCCAGCCCACGTCTTAGCAAACACCTTCTCCACTCTCCTTTGTTCTGCCAGGAAAACCAGTCTGCCACCCCACAACACAATCTGCACGCACGCACACAGACAGTCTGGCAGTCCCTGGCACCTGTGCATCTCTGACCTGGGTATTCTGGTAGACTTTCAAGCATTTATCATCTTTGTCTCGAGAAGTGTTGTTGTTTTCCGTTTAATTCAGTGACACTTAACTAAAAACTCCAAGAGCACAAAATATAGCCCAACCATGTCAAATCAATGTTTATTTGTCACGTGCGCCGAATACAACAGGAAAAGGTAGACCTTACAGTGAAATGCTTACTTACAAGCCCTTAACCAACAGCACAGTTTTTAAGTAAAAACAACAAAAAAAAGTATTAGGTAAATAATAGAAAAGTAAAGAAAATGACATAAACATTAATAAAGTAATGGTAGCGAGGCTATATACAGGTTGTACCGGTACGGTGTCAATGTGCGGGTGCACCGGTTAGTCGGGCTATTTGAGGTAATATGTACGTGTAGGATTAGTGAAAGTGACTATGCATAGATGACAAAACTGAGTTTGGACCGTCGGCAGTGGCGAACAAAGCTCAGGTAGAAAACACGTTAGTCACGGATGAGGGTAAAACAAAGCCTTTCAATGATAGTCACCTAGCCACTCGGCATTGCTTATGCAAGCACACATAACACAGGTCAGTGGTGTTATAATTGCATTATTAGCGAGATAACAACTAGCCGCTGAAGAAATGAGTTGTAAAAATCCCCTCTGCCTGCAAGGACCCCGACGAGATGATTTGCATACTAATCTGAGGACTCAAATGTGGAAGTCTGCTAATGAAACAATAGTTTGTGCTTCATTTACATAATAAAATAATTATTGTGGCTGATAGACCTCGCGGGCGAACATTGTTCATATCCCTGATAAAAGTGGGTTAACAACTCTATCACAACGCATACATGAACTATAGCCGCTCAGCGCAGTTTGTGTGAGGGATATAGGAACAAACTGCTTGCAATTATTGGACAATGTAATAAAAGCCTCATTATTTTGAATACATATTTTGGACCTATTAAAGGGACTAAGTAAATGCAGGGTTCAGCCAAACTGGGAAACATTCAGTGAAACCGTCAACCATCTTGTAATTATTTCCCATTAACATAGGGACGAGATATATAGCTCTCCCACTCAGACGGGCTTTTCATTGCTTTTGGAGATAAATGACTATTGATCTGCATTATAGCTCTGAGAAGGAAATAAGTGGCATAGCATCTTTTCCACAAGCAAGTGCACTTTAAATAATATATCTCAAAAGGTATGCCCACGTGTACAATGGAATACACACCTTTCACAACTGTCTAGACCAGAGAGAGCCGGTGGGAAAACACACACTAGGAGTCGGTTTCTTGTGGTCAAGGATTATTCAACCATGGCTAGAACACAAGAAATCCAAGTCATTGTACCGAAAGTGCAGAAACCAATACATTTTGGCGAGGCCAAGAATGCTCATGAAGCTTACTAAAAACGTTACAAAATAATTGTTTAAGAAAGCCAACTAAGTGTAGAAAACGCAAACAGAAAATCAATCAATCATAAAAATCTGTTGAACTACATTGAAAAATATGAATAATGATCTAATTTAGATAGAGGAGAACAAATCAGCTCTGAAGTGTTCTTCTGAATAATTATGACAGAGATTCAACTGAGGGTTAGTCATGGTAGAATGTTTTGTCAGATCCAACTACGATCAAAGCCCTTACAATCACATGGAGTACACTAAATATGGATACTGAAAATTATACTAATGTGATGGTATCACAAAGTGGGGTCAATATGCTGTCAACTGGACAATTGCAACATTCCAAAAACAATGTTGACCTCAAAAAACAGAAGTTCACTGCTGTTTTGAACAAAACATACCTCAGGACTGCGCCATGAAAACAGTGAAAAGGCTTAGTCAACCTAACAAAAAGTTGAAAACTGTACACGAATCAATCTTCCTTTAAAACACTCTCCAAAGCCCAGTGCCTGACTTTGAAAACACCAAAAAGGCAGTATTTTTATTTTATTTTATCAAATCCTGATTGCTGCCCCTGTTTTACATGAGAAAAGGTGAAATTGCTTAGAAATTATACAAGTCCTCATTTTTCTTCCATCCACAATATGCTTACTCTATATGCACTATATGGTCATTGAGCCTCGGCGCACTACGAGTGCAGAGCTGACATCATCAAAAGGATGGCCCAGATAAAGGCAGGGAGAGCAGAGCACACCTCACCTCGCTTCTGTTAAACAAGAGCATGACATTGGCAGTAATTCATTATGCAGGGGAAGAGATGAAGAAGGAATTCTACGCCACTGCCAAAGAAAATGCCAATTAAAACCCATGAATGAAACCCTATTAAAGATTTTGTCCCAAAAAAAAGCCCTGTTTCTCTTTTGGCCTTTCGTCCTCTATAGCCCTGTAGCATTAGCTGCAAGACAGGCCACAGTGCTTCACCCTCCGTTTCAGCTGAATCGGGAGATTTAATTCACTGTTAACATGATGCCTGTTTGCATCCTAACTAATGAGCACCTATTTTTTTCAAATGTTTGACCGCTTTCAGCTCCTCAGCTCTCCCCCTCTGATTCCCCTTGTGTTGGCAGGATGATTGTGAAGTCCAAAATCCACTAAATCCATCCCTGTTTGCACGCATTTAATACATATATATATGCTTCCACTTATCCTGCTGGGAGTGAGCTTACGGCTTCTCCCGGTTAGTAAGGCAGAGTGCTGGCCAGGCCTGTTCAGACACCATCACTGAGGAGGAGTGGGATATGGCCTGGGCCTTCATGGCCACCGCAGAGTCAAACTCACTTTTATCTGACAGTGACAGGGCCAATGAAGGCTCACAGCTGTAGTCAACTCCGAACCTCACAGTGCACACTCTGCAGGGAGGCAATGAGAACAGCCATGAAACCAACCTCGCCATGGGTTGATAGGCTCCAAAGGAAGTGACATCCCCAGAATAAAGGTAAAATAAAAAAGAGTGGTGTGATGGCAGAGAAAGTCACAAATCACACGAGAGAAAGCGAGAGAGAGAGAGAGAGAGAGAGTGAGAAAGCTTTCTGACTATATTACAGTGAGAGAAAAAAAAGGTTATTCTCTCAGGGGTTAGAAATGTGAACATATTCACAGCGGACATTGAGGGGGAACAGCTCACTTCCTCAGCACCCCTAAGCCAACTGGCTCCAAGAAGAATACTATAATAGTACAATAAGCAGCTGTAACTGGAAACCAACAGGCCCTCTGGAAGTGCCTGGGTTCATGAGTGCTTTACACGGAATGATCTGCTGGACAATCTTTAACAGCCCATTTGTGTGCGTTAGTCTTCCAATTAAACATGAGGTGTTTCTTGTGGGAGACATTTTAAAACTAAATTAAGCCAGATAGGATGACAGCGAGTGTAGGGTTGCCGTTATCCTCTCTCACAAAGTACAACCTTGTGACAGAACACACGCTTCTATTGGAGAAAGCCCACTCCTTATTAATACCAGGGAACTTCAACCGCAGCCACATCTTCGGGAAATGACGGCATCGAGATGGCAACTTGATGAAGAGATGATAACGGTCCCAATCAGTCACCTCACATCTTTTAAAACAAAGCACCCGTCTCCCATAGCCCTTGTTTATCCCTTCAGATCCTGAAAAGTTGCTTTGTGCATGTTTCTGCAGGATGTCTCTTCCTTCGGTTAACCTGTCCCTCCCAACACCTCCACCCCTATTACGCAGCCTGTTATGAAGAACAAAGGAGAGTGAACCGGCAGCAGCGTATAATTATAGAGAAAGTGTGGGCTTCACTGTTCTCGTGTTCTTGGACACATATTGTGTGGATCCTGCTCTCCTCCTGGTTTGAAATGCTCTGTAGCTTTATCTAACAGCGAGGGCTGCACATTTTCTTTGTTTTTTCCCCCCACAGGGAGACAATAAGGCAGACGTTTTCGAGAAACGGGAAAATGTCAAGATTTGAATAGTAATAAAGATCCATAATATGGAGAAAAGAACCTTTCCATAAGCATTTGTCTGATGGCATAACCCCAGTACGTCTCCAGCCCGGTCTTGCTCTTTGCAAATGCTGGCTGAAGCCTCAGCGCAAACAAATCCAAAATGCTCACTTGGAAAGGCTGAGGGGGCCAGTAAGGTCGCTCACATTGTGTATAAGACATTTAACTTCATTTCAGAGAGGTGTTTACATTAGAGAAAAAGCTTTCTGGGTGGGGGTTGCAAAATAATGGAGTGTGATTCGGTCTGGGGTCGGCCACAATCCACCTTTGCACAGCATTTCAAAGCTTTTGGGTGAAGAGTGTCTAGAGGTCTTCACCAATGGTGTAAAGTACTTAAGTAAAAATACGACTTTCCGTAAATTAAAAAAACAAGAAAATGATGCCATCTAGTTTGCTTAATATAAGGAATTTGAAATTACTTTTACTTTTGATACTTAAGTACATTTTAAACCAAATACTTTTACTCAAGTAGAATTTTACTGGGTGACTTTTACTTTTACTTGAGTAATTTTCTATTAAGGTATCTTTACTTTTACGGAAGTCTGATAATTGGGTACATTTTCCACCACTGGTCTTCACGGTTCTACCCAAACCAGATTAACGACCCAAGATCACATCCAGCTTGGTGGCCACAGGTCTCGGATCTGTGTGACAAGATGTGAAATACCAACGGTATCCAAAATTATATTTGAATAGTTTAGCTCCTCAACAATTGCAAGTTTCATACATTTAAATTAATGTCAGTGGGTCCGCTTTCATCAAACCAAATGTGTCAATATCATTTTGTGACAAAACGGCATATTCACTTTATGAAAACGAGCCACTGCATGTGACGTGGGGTAAAACTACTACTAGGGCTACTTGTGGGAGAGGAGGGGGACGCAGCGGAGAGAAAAAGTGATAATCTATACACTGAGTGTATAAAACATCAGGAACAGCTTCCTTGTATTGAGTTGCACCCCCTTTGCCCTCAGAACAGCCTCAATTCGACGGGACATGGACTCACTACGGTTTCCAAAGCGTTCCACAGGATTGCTGGCCCATGTTGACTCGAATGCTTCCTACAGTTGAGTCGAGTTGGCTGGATGTCCTTTGGGTGGTGAACCATTCTTGATACGCACAGGAAACTGTTCAAGTTTCAGAAACATTAAGTTATTCTTGGTTGATGTGAAGAAGAAACTGAATGAGAGCGATTACAGGGAGGAAAAACCGACAGGCAAATCATTTGTATTCGCCTCATTTATGCACATTGTGGATACAGAGGGGTAAAAGGTCACCCGTATTTTTAAGACCTGAGCTATTTTATTCAATTTGCTAGTTTATTTAGGCTATTTATTCATTTACGCTTGGCCTATTTAGTAGGCTGTTTTTCTATTTTATTTGGGGTATTTTCTTTGTTAAAAATAACAGTTTGTTAATGTTTAATGACTCGAGTCAAGCGTGATATTTGTCAGCATAAAGATGAGTGACTCATTTATGCTCTAGTTGTGTGGCTTTCGTTGAAAATAAATAAAGTTGTACTATAATGCAGATTTAAACACATTATTTCTGATCGTCTATAATAAAGATAATGTTTGACTAAGTTAATCTGCTCATGTTGTGTGTGAGGTAGACTAATAGCCATGGGCTCAACAACAGAAAATATTATAGCAGAAAATATAGAATTATTACAGAAAATATTAATATTATATTACATTACAAGCTTCCCACAATAAGCTGGGGGAATTTTGGCCCATTCCTCCTGACTGAGCTGGTGTAACTAAGTCAGGTTTGTAGGCCTCCTTGCTCACACATGCTTTTTCAGTTTGGCTCACAAATTTCTATAGGCCTGAGGTCAGGGCTTTGTGATGGCCACATACCTTGAATTAGTTGTCCTTCAGCCATTTTGCCACAACTTTGGAAGTGTGCTTGGGGTCATTGTCCATTTTGAAGACCCATTTGCGACCAAGCTTTAACTTCCTGACTGATGTCTTGAGATTGAGATTGCTTCAAATTATCCACATATTTTTCCTTCCTCATGATGTCATCTAGTTTGTGAAGTGCACCGGTCTGTCTTGCAGCAAAGCACCCCCACAACATGATGCTGTCACCCCCTTGCTTCATGGTTGGCATGGTGTTCTGCGGTTTGCAAGCCTCCTCCTTTTTCCTCCAAACATAACGTTGGTCATTATGGCCAAAGGACATTTCTCCAAAAAGTAAGATCTTTGTCTCCATGTGCAGTTGCAAACTGCACTGTTAGTTAGATTACTTGTTGGTTATTACTGCATTGTCGGAACTGGAAGCACAAGCATTTCGCTACACTCGCATTAACATCTGCTAACCATGTGTATGTGACAAATACAATTTGATTTGATTTGAAACCGTAGTCTGGCTATTTTCTGGCTATTCTATTTACAGGTTATGTCGATATAGGACTCGTTTTACTGTGGCTATAGATACTTTTGAACCGGTTTCCTCCAGCATCTGGGATTGATTTGCACTTGCAACAAAGTACAATGATCTCTAGGAGACAGAACACGTCTCCTTCCTGAGCGGTATGACGGCTGCGAGGTCCCATGGTGTTGATACTTGCATACTATTGTTTGTACTGATGAACGTGGTACCTTCAGGCGTTTGGAAATTGCTCCCAAGGATGAACCAGACTTGTGGAGGTCTGCAATTTTTTTCTGAGGTCTTGGCGGATTTCTTTTGATTTTCCCATGATGTCAAGCAAAGAGGCACTGCATTTGAAGGTAGGCCTTGAAATATATCCACAAGTACACCTCCAATTGACTCAAATTATGTCAATTAGCCCATCAGAAGCTTCTAAAGCCATGACATAATTATCTGGAATTTTCAAAGCTGTTTAATGGCACAGTCAACTTAGTGTATGTAAAGTTCTGACCCACTGGAATTGTGATACAGTGAATTATTATTAAAGCGTGCAATGCTGTCATCAAGGCAGGGTGGCTACTTTGAAGAATATCAAATATATTTAGATTTGTTTACCACTTTTTTGGTTACTACATAATGCCATGTGTTATTTCAGAGTTTTGATGTCTTCACTAATATTCTACAATGTAGAAAATAGTAAAAAAATAAAGAAAAACCTTTGAATGAGTAGGTGTCGCCAAACCTTTGACTGGTACTGTCGATATTTAAAATGACCGGATCCTGTCGGGATTGGGTAGGAAATGATCGGATCTCAATTTTGGGATCCGAGAAGACTTCTAGGAGTGTCTTCTTCACCAGGCCATTTTAACCAACACTGTGTTTGAAATAGCTCAGATAGATGGGGGAAATAGAAAACAATCTAGCATGATCCAAATGTGCCAAGTTAAACAGCCGTCCACTGTTGTGAGGCCCAATATCTGTCACAACTGTAATCCCTGCCCTGCCCAGCAGCCTATTTGACAATAATACTGGTTTGGGATACAAGCATGAACACCTAGCTTCACAACAACCACAGTTTGAAAATGTCAAATGGTTTCCTGGGTTGGGTATTAGGATTAAAACGGCACAATAAATAGCCAAGAGGGTGAAATTAGGCTGGCTGATTTGAGGCCATTCCAAGTGGAGTGAAGAGCCTTTTAACCTCTGACCAACCCTGTTGATCCCTCAAGCTATTGTCGAGTAGATAATTACTGTGCCACTGCATGCACCATATTTGAATACTTATTTAAAGAACTCAAACATAGTTGTTGTTGGTTTTTGGTATTTTGGTTTCCGTGCTTCAAATCGAATCAAATTGTATTGGTTGCATACACGTTTTTATCAGATGTTATTGTGGGTGTCGTGAAATGCTTGTGTTCCTAACTCCAACAGTGCAGTATTATCTAACAATACACACAAATGTAAAAAGTTAAATAATGGAATTAAGTAACACAGAAATATTACAACTACATGTTTAACATGTTTTGTAGCGTTAAGAGCCGCTCAATCTCATTGAGAAAAGCCAATATCCATTTAAAACAAAGTTAACTAAGTCCAATTGGTGTTGGGATCTCCGATATCCTCAACCAACCGTGATGCTTCAAGACAAGTTACCATTTAACCCTTTTGTTGACATTTGAGGTAGCAGTTGAACACAAAAATGTTTTAACATTCTTGGAACGAAAGCATGCAGAACAGCAAACATTTAATATGCTTAGACTGTCTGAGAAAATAATTTACAATAAGGAGTTTGTTTATTTTGGAACTAAAAGTAGCAGATCTTAGCAGATATTAGAGGCTTTGGTTAACTTTGTGGGAGAGGTCAAAATATCTAGGTCAGTTGTTTTTTGTACATAGGGATGTTAAGTCAAAAGAATACTTAGCAGCCAGAGGTTCGGCTGAATAGAATTTTTTTAGGTGGTTTGTTTTGTTGTTTAAATATTTGTGTAGGAAAAATCCTCTGTTTTCTGCTCTCCAAACAAATTACTTATTAAGTAATTGTTACTGAGTTGAACCTCGACACAGTACAAGCAAGTCAAAACTCACTTGGCGCCACTCCCATTTAACAAAAAGATTGAGGCCCACAATAAATGCAGCGAATAAACAGTGCTGCGAGAGACAGGGTTTGCATTGTCCCCGCCAAGGCCAGACCAGATGTTTTCCCGAGCAGGCAGCAGTTTCACAGCCTCGTCTGCAGGAGGTGATAAGCCTTTAAAATGTCCAGAGCTCGGCAGGGGTCCTAGACACTCACACCGGGGACCGCACTGCCAAAGCCCCTTTCACCACAAACCTCCGTTCTAAAATCACACACCCATTCTAAACATGAGCAGGCAAGGCTTAATGACACTTTCCGTCAACTTAAGCACAGCCTAGAGTTCACCCGTCTAGATGAAGGTCAGGTGGGGATAGTGGGAACAGACAGTGGGATGAGAGGAATTCAATCCGAGCGCAGCAGAAAATAAGTACGGCAAACGCTCGCATTGCAGGTTAATAACACGTCTGAGGTTGACATACCGTAAATATGGATATTTAGCTTATGAACATGCTTATGCTTTATTTCCTTTGCTCTAGATATTTGTTTTCCCCAGGCACTATGATCTTCCTGCAAAAGGGAATTAATACACTCCCTCCACAGTATCAATTGAGTCTCCACACTCTGTTGATTAATTGAAAGTGTCTGATAGATGTGCAGCCTTTCTCATGAGGCTGTCTCTCCTCGCACAGTGGTTATCTCCCAGACACCGTCCACGTGGCGAGGAAACTCATCTAAATTCATCTGATATCACCCATAACTTCATTTCCCGATTCATCCCTTTAATTGCAGCCCAACAGACCAGTCATAGCATCGACGCTATACTCGCTCATCCGGTTTAGACCGCCCGTTAGTGGAGTGCACGAGTATAAAGTCCGAACATATGTCCTGAGTCATGAGCATATTTTAAGGGGCTCAACTCTACTTTGAGTTTAGTGATGTCATGGGAGCGGAGGGACGGAGTTGGTGCCAGGTCACACCATAGCCATTAAGCTGGAGACGATTTCAGGCTGGCTGAGGATTTTAGGGCTTACACTCCAGGATCCACCAGGCCAGGTTGACACTATCTCCACCACACAAACACCTGGCAGCTCCGCCACCAGAGCTGCTGAGCTGGGTTGATAACGGCCGGGCCGAGCAACCTGCTGGTGCTCCGCGGTGCGGAGTTATTTATTCGTGGTTTGACAAGAGCAGCTACAGTGCACTCATTTGTGGTCCGAGGACAGGAAGTCCATTAAGGCAGCCTCAGTTAAACAATGATCAGCAACCTCTGATAACACAAGGGGTTTTAAAACAAGTGGACACTGATGTAACAGACCACAGGTTAGCGGTTTTGTTCCCATTCAGACACACACATAAAGCTCCATGGCAACGGCTGAGCCAGTTGGGCCATTCCATAATTCTAGACATTTCAGAAAAATAAATTATGTTCATATTTGAGAGGGCGGGTTATGAATGCAAAGGAACATCAGAAATGATAGTAAACCTTTACAGCAACCATGAACATGACCCAGTAATATAAACCATTACTGACCTCTTGGGTGGATTCAGTAATAAATAATATAAAACACAATACAGGTTGGAGTGAGAAGGGGAGGGGCTGGTTCCCCTTCAGTTTAAACTTTGGTCAAATGCCACTTAGGGACAGAGAAAACAGGAAAAAAAATTGCTTTCAAAACCATCCGAGGCCACCAGGCATTCCTGGTAAAATTAGGTTTGCGAGTTGGAAGGAACTTTATGACGGTCATTAAAAAAGACTGGAAATAGTTTACTTTTACACTTAACATACAAGAATCGACAGCAGGAGGAGAGGACGCTAGAAAGTCAGCCCTCCCTCATCTGTGACTGGCTGAGGGCGTGTGCAGCACTGTGCCGCCGCGCACGGGAGTGGCTCAGGGAGTTTGCAGTGCCGTCTGGGGTCTATTGTGCAATGACAATGTGAGACTAGGAAATGAGTCCAACCGGTCTGACTCATTCAGTGTGTGTGAGACATTCAGGTAAGGGCAGACAGCCTCTGGGCAGAAAAACACAATACCTCTCCTGTAACGTTTCTCCTCTTCGTCTGAGGAGGAGTAGGAAGGATCGGACCAATATGCAGCGTGGTAAGTGTCCATGTTAATTTATTAGAACTGAACACACAATACAATACACACAAACAAAAATAACAAAGTGAATGAAAGAAATGAAACAGTCCTGTCAGGTGAAACAACACAGTAAAAGAAAATAACTACCCACAAATCATAGTGGGAAAACAGGCTACCTAAGTATGGTTCTCAATCAGAGACAACAATCGACAGCTGCCTCTGATTGGGAACCATACCAGGCCAAACACAGAAATACAAAACCTAGAACAAAAGCATAGAAGAATGCCCACCCAAACTCACGCCCTGACCAAACTAAAACAGAGACATCAGGACGTGACATCTTTGTTTAGTCACCAGAGGCACTGTTGTTCTGGGACTCCCTCCCCCTCCCAACCCGTCCGCCTCGCATGTCCATGTCCAAAGGGAGGGGTACTATTAGTGTGCTATTAAGAGTCTGGTTCAGGCCCAAAACCCCTTGAGAAGTGAGCTGCACCACGGCTCTCTTTAAAGCGCTGTCCCTCCACATCATAATAGCCTGTGGAGGCACTGAGGCAACACGCCTCTCCTCAATAGCCTCACCCTGACCTTGAGTCCAAAAACATTAGTAGCTGATAAGCCATTTTAGAACAAGCGATTCATAAGTAAAGGGAAGAAAATAATTTAGGATCATTACTATGAATTTGCTACATGTTTTGTAGCATTTTCTACTGGCTTTCCATGGCTCCTGTTCGGGAGAATGCATTTTGTTGGATGTATGTTCACGCATCCATACGTAAATACTATAGGCCACAGCTAGAGGGATGCACACTTTGTGGAGGCATTGGTGTAAAAAAATCCTCCACGTACAGCCTCTGCTGCCTCCAATACCTTTCATGTGTTTCCAGGCATGAAGCAACCCCATCGCCCAGTTGCCTGAGGAAAGCCACAGAGGCTTGACGGACAACCCAGATATAAGAGGAAACCACCCGAGGGCTAGACATTCAGTCCAAAAAGCTGTTTACACTTAGCCATTATTGGAAAGGATTTACCCTCCTCCTGGCATTACACACACACACACACACACACACACACACACACACACACACACACACACACACACAGTTTATATCGCCTCAAATGCAACCCGCAGTGATAGCCGAATGAGTTCTGCTGTTCTTATACAGTGTAGCCCAGTGAACGGTCTTTGTTCATTTTTCAAGCAGCACACTTTCGATTCCAGCTCGTGCTCCAGGAGAATTCTGCAAATCTCTTTCCCTACAGGACACTGGCAATGACCAGGTCTAAAAATGAAGCCAAAAGGAATTCCTCCCATCCGTTGCAAATGTGGAAGAAAAATATTCAATCAGTCATATTTTTCAAATCATTTGACTTCAAATACATACAGCGGCGGCACCCAAGAGAGTCACGTACACAATATGAAATTATAGCAAGTCAAACGTTATCAGCACAACTCGGATTACGTCAACAAACTGCAAACTATAGAGCTTCTCCTTGCTACTACCAATCATAGTGCATCCAGAATAAGGAAAAAAAATAACCCGCTTGTTTTGTTTTTTTGGAGGTTGAGGAAGACACAAACCCCATGCCTCTTGGCAGCACAAAGGCAAATGTCCAGTTTCATTAGTTACATTAAACTGGACAACTACAGAGGGCCCTGTATCTATATAAGAAAGACAATCCACCTCCCGGTAGATGGGAGCAAGGGGCATGATGCCCTAGTTGGCCTGCATTCGATTGAACAGTGGTGACAAGCCCCTGGTCACATGACAACAAAACAATGTCCTGAATTGTCCATTCCATAATTGTCCACACCACAGAGGAGGAAATGTGTCCAGGCTTGGCCATGCGTGAAGTCTCTCTCCTCTGGAGAACTGGAGAGCTCAGAGTGAAGAGCATGTGGGTGCTTGTTTTCTATGCACAGGATGAACAATTCAGTTGTTCAAAGTACACACTTGGTTAATTGCTTGGCACTGTGTTAATTTCAGCGGGAACAAACACACACCGTGGGATGTTGTCGAAGATAAGGAGACAGTGTATGTCTACCCTTGTTCTGAACATGCCTCTCAGACAGTGTGCATGCACACCACTACAGTACTGGTTAATATTCACTTGCATGGGTGATATTGAAAATGTACATCTCAATACTATGGAGAAAGGAAAAATGCCCCCAGATTACTAATTAGCATTTGAATAAAAGGTGAGGAAGAACAATGGGCTGAATAAAATATGTCTTTATAAAAAATAAAAAAGTGAAGCCCGATTTCATTATAGATAACAAAATGTATTTTACTTTCCTCTCACTGTAAAAGCATAGAAATAGGCATTTTAACACAAGGCCAGTGCAGTGTTTGACATTTAGTGTTCATGGACTGATTCTCAGTGAAAATTCTCACTTAGAAATGTCATTAAATAGCACGTCCACCTGTTCCAATTTGATCATTTACTGGAGGCGCTTCAAATCAGAAAGAGGTGACTGCTGCGGACACAGGGAGAGAATGCTTATGTAGCTTAACTGCTGGAGCACAGGGTATTGTAAACGAGGAAGTAGCTGTAGGGTTTTCTGTAGACTCTGGAGTGGCCTTAAATAAAACTATTGGTTTTTTTAAGCGTCGTATTATGAAGTGGGAATGTCAAGAAGTGAAACAATCCCGTAATGTGTAGTAGCCCCTGTGGTTGGTACAGTCCATGCAACATTCTATATATATATATATATATATAAAAAGGAAAGCACTCTCCCCCAAAAAAAAGATAATTATTGAAAGTTTGAGGAGAAGACTGCTGACCACGTGGAAAACGCAGCCCAATGTGAAACAGCTGAGCGTTGCTAGTGCAGTCACATAAGATTCATCTCTAGGTCTGGCTTTGCCCGGCACAACTAGCCTACTGTATATTGTTTTTCCCTCAGTGACAAAATAAGAGCTCTGGTTTCACTGTGAGCACCACGGCTGGATATCCGTAAAGCTTATACGAGGAGAAATGAAGTCAAACTGCACCTATCAACCTCTTATCCCCATCTCATCATCGCTGGGCCAGTGGTGGTGATGGTTTCTCAGTGAGCTGGATATCAATACATCAAGCTGTCACAAGGCTGAACCAGCAGTCAAGCCTGCAGGATGTACTCTATAACGGCTGGTCAAAGTCACCACCAGCATTTCTACAGAAACCCCCCAAAAGGTTGAGACCTCAATTTCTCCTTGTTCAGTGATGCACTAATAACCACAGAGATGTTCCCTTTCTCCCAGACTATGGCTGCACCCTCACCTGGCTACGCTATGCTTAATAAGCTATATTCAGACTCACTCCTCCTTACTCCATTCACACGCACTCCTCCTTGCTCTATCCAATGGGCTGAGCATGCATTCCAATAGAGCTCAGTCGGAAGGGGGGGGTGAAAAAAGGAACCCTTCCTCCTTCGTTTTCTGTTCCTATTGAAATATAATAATGTCATTGAGATTATGCCCCTGTACTTAGCATGTGAATGGAAGACGTTCTGATGAGCATAATGAGCGTAGGATCTGAATACATTTAGCCTGCATGGGCACCTGGAGGAATGGTCCTGTGGCAGAGAAAGTGCCTCTGGTGAAGTGAAGCCATCCGAGCCATTGGAGTGGACAGTGCCATTTGCTGTCTGCCAGCTTGGAGTTGGGGAGGGGACTGAGAGTGGAGGGGAGGCTGTAGGCCATCTGGAGAGACCCCCTGTTCACCGTCTCCAGCTCCATATGGCCGCCCCCACGCCACGCATCACCCACTGGACAGTACCAGGTTGGGCAGGCAGGCATGCCAGGGTTGAGGACCAGCGTTTGGAGCAGGGCACGGAGACTGTCTCTTGCCCTCAAATAATGTTGATATAAAATATACAATTATAGGAATAAATGGCTACGCATCAGTTCAGGGATCAGTGACTGTGCTTTGCTGATAAAAGTCTAGAAATGGTAACGTTCTATAAAACGTTCTATTGGCATAACCAATGGACTAAAATGGTAAGTCAAAATGGCTGAGGGTCTTCAAATGGCAGGGATCTAAGTGACGGTGACCAATGCTCACAGGGTCCTATCCATCTGCATTTAAACACGTGACCCCAGGCCTCATAAGAAGCCTCCTCTGCAGGACGGCTCTATAATCACGGAGGGGGAGCATCAACAATGCTAAGCCAGGCTGATGGTATCTCAACTGTACTCTGCACAGGAGGAGGACGCGGATAGCCACCCCCCTCCCTCTCCTCTGGTGCCACCTTGCCAGTAGAGTTACAGCCATGGGAGGTAGCCTTAATGAGGGCATCCATCAAACCCAACTAATAGGTTTGTTATCCCCAGAACCTCACCTGTTCAGTTCAGCCACTGGCTACATCCGTAAGACAACGGGAAAAACTATGACTGCACGGGAGGCACTAAAACATCTCAACAACACAAAAAAAAACTACAGCAAAGTCCAAGCGCGAGGTAGACTGACCATAGTGATGTAACGGTGGCTTTACAGAGAGGAGGTCTCACAGATTGAGTGCCCTCTCCCAGTTGAGTCACAGATCATCTACCACGGGATCACTGTAACTACATCCCAGAGTAGCAAGGCAGCTGACACTATAGGGCAGAGGGGCGAAGACAATCATGCCCACTACACTTCCTGACAGATCCAGTTCACAGAGCATCATGGGAAGGCTAATACTCCCAGACAGTCGAGTGATCCTCCTCCCCCAGTTCTGCATCAGCGCCGTACCAGGCCGACCCATACACTGTACCACTCCATCATATGACCTTAGTTCTCAGCAGGACTTTCCAACTCAAAGTGGGGGAGTCAGTACTTACTTGTGGTATTGTGTAGAAAGACATGACCTTACAATAAAATTACTGAAAATGTATGAATTCAGTTTATTGTTAGTTGTTTTGGATATTGTCTAGGCCTATACGATCAGAATATTTTATTTTCTAAGAGTGATAATGTACTTTTCTTAAAAACATTTAACCTTAATCATCTCTTGAGATTAACAGAGATTAGTGGATGAATGGAGATATCCGTACAATGTTGAGAGCCCGTACTGAGAGCCCGTCAGCAGAATGAACCCGATGACTCAGGGGCGGGCGATGCCTACAAGGCAAGCAGGTACAAGCTCCGCAAATCCATTAGGGACGCAAAAAGACAATACAAAGCTCAAACTTGAAATGAACAGACTCACATCGCATGTGGCAAGGACTACAGACCATCACAGACTACAAAGGAAAATCCAGCTGTGCGGTGCCCACCGAAGCCTCCCTCCCAGACGAGCTTAACACATTCTATGCTTTCTTCGAGGCAGACAATACTGAGCCATCCAGAAGACTCTCGCTGCTCCGGACGACCAGATGCCTTCGTTCCCCGAAGCTGACGTGAGGAAAACTCTCACACTGGACCCACTCCAATTTGTCTACCGCTCAAACAGATCCAAGGAAGGACACTATTTCCATCGCTATTCACACGGCCGTAACACATCTGGTCAAGAGGAACACCTATGTGAGAATGCCAGTGGTGTAAATTACGTAAGGAAAAATACTTTCAAATTTATTTTTTAAGTTTTTTGGGGTATCTGTACACTCTTTATATTTTTCACAACTCTTGCTCCACTACATTTCGAAAGAAAATAATGTACTTTTGACCTTTTCTTTGACACCCAAAAGTACTTGTTACATTTTGAATACTCAACAGGACAGGGAAATGGTCTAATTCACACACTTATGAAGAGAATATACCTGGTCATCCCTACATCCTCTGATATGGAGGACTCACTAAACACAAATGTTTTGTTTGTAAATTATGTCTAAGTGTTAGTGTGCCCCTGGCTATCTGTAAATTTAAAAAAAGAAAGAAAATCGTGATGCCTGGTTTGCTTAGGAATTTGAAATTATTTATACGTTTGATACTTAAGTATATTTTAGCAATTATATTTACCAAATACTTTTACTCAAGTAGTATACTCAAGACTTTCACTTGAGTCATTTTCATATTAAGGTATCTTTACTTTCACTCATATATGACAATTGGGTACTTTTCCACCATTGGAGAATGCTGTTCATTGACAACAGTTCAACACTACTGTTCATCAAGTTTGCTGACGACACCACAGTTGTAACCAACAACAACGAGCCAGCCTACAGGGTGGAGGTAAGTGAACTGGCATTGTGGTGTCATGACAACAACCTCTCCCTCAACATCAGCAAAACAAGTTGAATGAGGAGGGAACATGCCCCGATCCACATCAGTGGGACTGTAGTAGAGAGTCACAAGTTAAGTTCCTCGGCGTCCACATCACTGCAGACTTGACATGGACCAACAACACCACCACTCTTGTCAAGAGGGTGCAACAGCGTCTCTACTTCCTAAGGTGGCTGAAGAAATTTGGCATATCGCCTGGCCTGGTACGGTTATTGCTCCATCCATGACCGCAAGGCCCTCCAGCGGGTGGTGAAGACGGCCCAGTACATTATTGGGACCGTGCTTCCAGCCTTCCAGGGCATATACTCGAAACAGTGCCTGAGGAAGTCCTGTTGCATTATCAAGGACCCCACACCCCCTAGCCTCAGGTTGTTCTCTCCCTTACCGTCGGGCAGATAGAAACTATCAGACCTCATTCTCCGAGCCTGTTGGTATCTACAATCCATCAGACTGCTGAACACTTGAACTGGACTGACCATCTGCTCAGGATTCCGTGCACCTTCGCACACATCACAACTGCTGCTACCAGACTCTTATTATACTGCTCAATTTATACACTTGCACCCCATCCCGATACACATGTAAATATTGTACTATAAATTGTTACTTCCTGTATTATACTTATGCTAATATATTTATTCTATTCTATAGCCATTGACTTTATGTTGGTATTCTTATTTTTACTATTTGTTATTGTTGTTGCATTGTGCATTGTCGAGAAGGAACCTGCAAGTAAGCATAAATAGCCCACATTATCTTGAAAAATGTATTAAAAGGTTTTGTATTTCCAGGTGTCAGTTTTTCAAATGTTCACTCTCCAAACCACACCTTTTTTTATATAGAAAACCCCCCTACAAAACTGGACACAACAATACTTAAACCACCTCAGGAGACCACTTTTGAGGTGTAGGTAAAATCTAAGAATGTTTTTTGGTTGTACTGTAGTTACCCTTTAATTCAAGTGCACACGTGAGTTTGCAAAACAAAAACCTACTGGATGGATGAAAATAATCATATGATATCATTCTGCCAGGTAAGCATAGGCTACTTTGTAGTTAGCATTTCATCGAGAAGGTTTTTGGGAAAGACTGTTTTCATTAGCATCATCGCTAACGGCTACACAAAGCGCACTGCACACACAAACAGGGACGTTCTCATTGCCTCTTGCAGGAAATACGTACCACTGATGCATTCTGTTCGTGTCTTATGATAAACTTGGTGAAATTAATACATGTTCAATACATTTAGTTGATTCCCTACTAAAAGGTCAAAACATGTTTTAATATTGTTGAATTAGGTTTTAATGTCTGGATTCCATGTGGCCATTAATTATCATATTTGGACCAGAATGAGGTTCTCTGTTTTCATAATGAATCTGCAGATATTCACCAAAAACTCTAGGCCCACCAGTTGCCTATGCAAATTAGTTAGCTAAATGAACGGCTCTTTCACCGATGCGATTCGGCAACCAGAGATCTGTAGGCTATATAACGACGAGATGCTCATGTCTCTGCCCTGGGAGTCGTTGTTCTAAAGGCGGGAAGGCAGGCGACAACTTTAGGTCCAAAATAAAACCATTTGACTTATTTTGGACAGATTTTGGCGAGAGTGAAACCTCTTGCTTCGCCTCTTCCTCTCTGCTGCATTTCCCTGTTGTGGCTCACATTGTGACTGACTGCCACCTATCCGATCAATAGATCGGTAAAAGATGCATATCATTCATTCTAGCCGGAGAGCGCTCACGTACTAGAGAGGTGACATTTTTAAATGAAAAGTAGCCTAGTTAACATGAAGTGTAGCCGGCTGAAATTGAGTCTGTAACCGGTTGATCAGCCGACAGCCGGCACTAATGAAAAACACTGTTTTAAGATCTTATCTTACCGTTTTTTTTTGCGTAGCAACGCTTGAAGCTAAGGCGGTGGTGCCCAATAGAAACAGTGTGGGTCTGTCTTCAGTCAACAGGAGGGGTAGAGCACTGTATGGAACAGACATTACTGCCATCTGTCTCCTTGTGAGCAATAACACATCCAGCCCTGAGCACTCCCACGTGCTACATCCAAACTCCCTTGTGCTGACCCCAAGCCCTTCGCTCCAGAAAGTGCCACTCTGTGCATTCTCTCTCACACGATGAGATTTGGCCATCCAATGTCACGAGAAAGACAACCGTGAGCTCCAAATGGTTTTAAAGGGAAGGTGTGAACCGAGGATGAGATTAGTAACAATTACTATTTTAACACGCAGATATAAACAATACACTAATGTAGTGAATGATTGCCCTATATTCTGTGATGCTAATCACAGCAACAATCATGAAAGAGTACATGATCTTAATTGGTTCATTAAATATTCAAGAACATCTTTCATTGTGAATCAGCATGAGTGACCAACGTCATCAATTAATCTTCATTTCCACGTGACTGTTGACTGCTGTCAGCCATAGGTTCAGCCATGTCATGGCTAACAAGAGCTTTTGACAGCACATAGCAAGGAAGGGTAAAGGCAACACGAAGTCAGAGGTCATCCAATCACAGATCATCCAATTACTATGACCAAAGATGGTCGACTGACCACTATAACAATGGAAATCCATGTCCAAGCAGACGGGAGGAGGCGAGATCAGGTGGGAACATTCTAGCCAATGATCTTTTGTAAAAATAAAAAAAACACATCAATACACTCGTAACAACATAAGCATTATGAAACTTCTATTTGATCAAATATGCCTCACCTATCAAAGTAGCAATTCACTTTTATCTTGGCCAAATTCAACACTCTTATTGCCCCCCATGGTCTGCTTAATGCTATTAGCAATCAAAGTCTGCTTAATCTACGCAAACAGATTTTGGGCGGAGTCGACCCTAACGTTTCACCTCTCCCTCTGCTATAACTACACAGGTCTGATTCCTCACTGCTGATGACGAAAAATGTAAAATAAAAAACATTTTCAAAGTCCACCCAACTATGCTTTCTACATCACTGACACCATGGAGAAACCATGTATGTCAAAGTTGAAGTTAGTCACCGGTCACAATTACTGGAAATGGCAGGGATGTTGTGTATAACATCCAAGATACAGGTAACTGCCCAAATAAATGAAACACAAACAAAATGTCTTAATAGGGCGTTGGGCCACCATAAGCTGCCAGAACAGCTTCAACGCACCTTAGCATAGATTCTACACGTGTCTGGAAGTCTATTGGAGGGATGCAGGGATCCATTATTCAACGAGAAATTCCATAAATTGGTGTTTGCTGATGGTGGTGGAAAACGATGTCTGAGGCGCCGCTCCAGAATCTCCCATAAGTGTTCAATTGGGTTGAGATCTGGTGACTGACAGACACACACACACCCTTTAAACCCCCATGTTCATTTGAGACCACTCAAAGTCACTGAGACTTCATCTTCTAGCCATGGTAGCCAAAATAATGTTTAAAAAAAGCCAAGTTGCACATGACCCTAAGCATGATGGGATGTTAATTGCTTAATTAACTCAAAACACACAATTTTGTGAAAGCACCTGCTTTCAATATACTTTGTATCCCTCATTTACTCAAGTATTTCCTTTATTTTGGCAGTAAACGCATGTAAAGTGTTGCTCCAATGTTTCACAAGCTGAAATAAAATATCCCAGAAATGTTTCATATGCACACAAAGGTTATTTCTCTCCCTGTTAGTGATAATTTCTCATTTGCCAAGATAATCCAAATACCTGAAGCTGATTAAACAGCATGATCATTACACAGGTGCACCTTGTGCTGGGGACAATAATAGGCCAATCTAAAATGTGCACAACACACCACAGATGTCTCAAGTTAAGGGAGTGCAATTGGCATGCTGACTGCAGGAATGTCCACCAGAGCCGTTGCCAGATAATTGAAAGTCAATTTCTCTACCAATATCCGCCTCCAACGTCATTTTAGAGAATGTGGCAGTACATTCAACCAGCCTCACAACTGCAGACCACATGTAACCATGACGCTAGTCCAGGACCTCCGCACGCGGCTTCTTTACCTGCGGGATCGTCTGAAACCAGACACCCAGGCAGCTGATGAAACTGTAGGTTTGCACAAATGAAGAATTTCTGCACAAACTGTCAGAAACAGTCTCAGTAAAGCTCATCTGCGTGACCGTCATCCTGACCAGGGTCTTGACCTCACTGCAGTTCGGAGTCGTATCGACTTCAGTGGGCAAATGGTCATTTTCGATGGCCACTGACATGCTGGAAAAGTGTGTTCTTCACGGATGAATCCTAATTTCAACTGTACCGGACAGATGGCGTTGTGTGGGTGAGCGGTTTGCTGATGTCAAAGTTGTGAACAGAGTGCCCCCCATGGTGGTGGTGGGGTTATGGTACGGGCAGGCGCAAGCTATGGACAACAAACACAATTGTATTTTATTTGAATGCACAGAGATACCAAGAACAGATCTTGGGGCCCATTGTCGTGACATTCATCCGCCGCCATCACCTTGTGTTTCAGCATGATAATGCATGGCTCCAGGTCGCAAGGATCTGTACACAATTTCTGGAAGCTGAAATGTCCCAATTCTTTCACGGCCTGCATATTCACTAGGCATATCACTCATTGAGTATGTTTGGGATGCTCTGGATTGACTTGTACAACAGCGTGTTCCATTTCCCACAACTTCATATAGCCATTGAAGGAGTGGGACAACATTCCACAATTACAGCCTGATCAACTCTATGTGAAAGAGATGTCGTGCTGCATGAGGCAAAGTGGTCACACCAGATAGAGACTGGTTTTCTGATCCACTCCAGTACCTTTTATTTAAACATATGTGAAAGATGCATATCCGTATTCCCAGTCATGTGAAATCCATAGATTAGGGCCTAAAGAATTTATTTCAATTGACTGATTTCCTTATATGTGTCACGGCCATTGAATGAGGTGGACCAACGTGCAGCGTGGTGAGCATACATGTTCTCTTCATGAGAAAAAGAAGCCAAACAAAACAATAAAAACTACAAAACCAACCGTGACACTTAAGGCTATGTGCCATAAACAAAATCAACTTCCCACAAAGACAGGTGGGAAAAAGGGCTACCTAAATATGGTTCTCAATCAGAGACAACGATAGACAGCTGTCCCTGATTGAGAACCATACCAAAACATAGAAATACAAATACAGTGCCATGCGAAAGTATTCGCCCCCTTGAACTTTGCGACCTTTTGCCACATTTCAGGCTTCAAACATAAAGATATAAAACTGTATTTTTTGTGAAGAATCAACAACAAGTGGGGCACAATCATGAAGTGGAACGACATTTATTGGATATTTCAAACTTTTTTAACAAATCAAAAACTGAAAAATTGGGTGTGCAAAATTATTCAGCCCCCTTAAGTTAATACTTTGTAGCGCCACCTTTTGCTGCGATTACAGCTGTAAGTTGCTTGGGGTATGTCTATCAGTTTTGCACATCGAGAGACTGAAATTTTTCCCATTCCTCCTTGCAAAACAGCTCGAGCTCAGTGAGGTTGGATGGAGAGCATTTGTGAACAGCAGTTTTCAGTTCTTTCCACAGATTCTCGATTGGATTCAGGTCTGGACTTTGACTTGGCCATTCTAACACCTGGATATGTTTATTTTTGAACCATTCCATTGTAGATTTTGCTTTATGTTTTGGATCATTGTCTTGTTGGAAGACAAATCTCTGTCCCAGTCTCAGGTCTTTTGCAGACTCCATCAGGAGTCATTCTTCCAGAATGGTCCTGTATTTGGCTCCATCCATCTTCCCATCAATTTTAACCATCTTCCCTGTCCCTGCTGAAGAAAAGCAGGCCCAAACCATGATGCTGCCACCACCATGTTTGACAGTGGGTATGGTGTGTTCAGGGTGATGAGCTGTGTTGCTTTTACGCCAAACATAACGTTTTGCATTGTTGCCAAAAAGTTCAATTTTGGTTTCATCTGACCAGAGCACCTTCTTCCACATGCTTGGTGTGTCTCCCAGGTGGCTTGTGGCAAACTTTAAACAACACTTTTGATGGATATCTTTAAGAAATGGCTTTCTTCTTGCCACTCTTCCATAAAGGCCAGATTTGTGCAATATACGACTGATTGTTGTCCTATGGACAGAGTCTCCCACCTCAGCTGTAGATCTCTGCAGTTCATCCAGAGTGATCATGGGCCTCTTGGCTGCATCTCTGATCAGTCTTCTCCTTGTATGAGCTGAAAGTTTAGAGGGACGGCCAGGTCTTGGTAGATTTGAAGTGGTCTGATACTCCTTCCATTTCAATATTATCACTTGCACAGTGCTCCTTGGGATGTTTAAAGCTTGGGAAATCTTTTTGTATCCAAATCCGGCTTTAAACTTCTTCACAACAATATCTCGGACCTGCCTGGTGTGTTCCTTGTTCTTCATGATGCTCTCTGCGCTTTTAACGGACCTCTGAGACTATCACAGTGCAGGTGCATTTATACGGAGACTTGATTACACACAGGTGGATTGTATTTATCATCATTAGTCATTTAGGTCAACATTGGATCATTCAGAGATCCTCACTGAACTTCTGGAGAGAGTTTGCTGCACTGAAAGTAAAGGGGCTGAATAATTTTGCACGCCCAATTTTTCAGTTTTTGATTTGTTAAAAAAGTTTGAAATATCCAATAAATGTCGTTCCACTTCATGATTGTGTCCCACTTTTTGTTGATTCTTCACAAAAAAATACAGTTTTATATCTTTATGTTTGAAACTTGAAATGTGGCAAAAGGTCGCAAAGTTCAAGGGGGCCGAATACTTTCGCATGGTACTGTAGAATACCCACCCCAAATCACACCCTGACCAAACCAAATAGAGACATAAAAAGGATGTCTAAGGTCAGGGCGTGACAATATGAACTGTAACTCTGTAAAAGCTTAGAAATTGTTACATGTTGCATTTATATTTTGGTTCAGTGTACAACACAGAAGTCTAGAACATCATTGCTATAAAAACATACAGTATATATTTTTGTAGCGACATGTTAGGGAAAATATACCAAAATAACACTTGAGTTGCAAAATGACTTGAGGTTTGGGTTGTCTTTTTTTGAGTGCAAATCGACATCTCCCAAAATATTCTTAGGTCACAGAGCAATTCAACTGGTCGTTTTTCACGAAGCAAGGTGTGGTATTTTGTAGATTCTGTGGATGTTTCAGGACATTAGAGGTTAAACTGCTGGTAATTAAGATTCATTGTAGGCTTCCTCTTGTCAAAATATGCGAATACACAGAAGAGGCAGAAACACTAGCAGACTTACACAGAGTCATCACTGTCTATTAGATTAGCCTTTAAATTCAGGGCCACACTGGTTGGCTGGGGGATTTACACAAGGGTGTCTTGTGTATACTGAAGCATCACTACAACATCTCTGCCTGCATACATACAGAACCAGGGAGATCTTCGGCCTCACAGTCATAGACTTACATATAAAATAAATATTAAAGTCCCAATGCAGCTGTTTTATATCAATATCAAATCATGCCTGGGTAACAATTAATAAGTACCTTACTGTAATAGTTTTCATTCAAAATGGTCAAAAATAAACAACATTTACTATTTAGCAGAGCAAATTACTAGGACTGTTTGGGAGTGGTCTGATTGTGGAGGCGAAAACTAAAAACCATCTGGTATTGGCAGAGAGGTGTGGAACTCTTTTTATATTCGGTCTATTAAATAATGTCACCAGGTAAGCCAAAACACCATTTACATTTTAGTCATTTAGCAGAAGCTCCTGTCCAGAGGGACTTGCAGTTAGTGCATTTCGCTTAGGTGGGACAACCACATATCTCAGTCATAGTAAGTACAGTTTTACTCAATAAAGTAGCAAAGTCAGTGCTAGTATGAGGGAAAAGAGTCCAGAGCGAGTGTTAGTTCAGGAAAGGCACATTTCTTTGAAGAGGTAGGGATTGATGTTTTCCGAAGATGTGCAGGGACTCTGCTGACCTAGCTTCAGGGGGAAGCTGGTTCCACCATTGGGGTGTCAGGACAGAGAAGAGCTTGAAATAGCTAAAACAGGAGCTTCCCTCCTGTAGGGGTGGGGTATAGGGTTTGATCATAGCCTGATGGAAGTGAGGGGCAGTTCCTCTTGCTGCTCCACAGGCAATAATCATAATCTTGTAGTGGATGCGAGCTTCAATTGGAAGCCAGTGAAGTGTGCAGAGGAACATGGTGACATGGGAGGACTTGGGAAGGTTAAACAGCCAGGCTGCGGCCTTCTGAATAAGTTATTATACGGTTGTTGTAGAGCATGAACCTGCAGGAGCGAGTCACTGCTTTGATGTTTGCAGAGAACGACATGTTGTTGTCCAGGTTCACGCCAAGGTTCTTCACACTCTGGGAAGGGAGAGCATGGAGTTGTCAACCATGATAGAAAGTTCTTGGAGGGGGCAGACCTTCCCCGGAGGAAGAGCAGCTCCATCTTGACGAGGTTGAGCTTGAGGTGGTGGACCGACATCCAAACCGAGATACATATCTGCCAGGTACGCAGAGATGGGTACCGTCACCTGGGTGTCAGAAGGGGGAAGGAAAAAAGTACTTGATCCCTATAGCAATGATAGTAGAGACCATGTGAGGATATGACGGAGCCGAGTGACTTTGTGTATAGAGAGAAGAGGGGGCCGAGCCCTGGGAGACACCAGTAGTGAGAGTACGTGGGGCAGACACAGATCCTCTCCATGTCACTTGGTAGGAGCGGCCTCCCCGGAAGGATGCAATTCAAGAGCCCTGAGAGGGTGGAGAGGAGGATCTGATGGTTCACGGTGTTGAAGGCAGCGGATAGATCTAAGAGGATGAGAACAGAGGAGAGAGAGTAGCTTTGGCAGTGCGGAGAGCCTCCGTGACACAGAGAGCAGTCTTGGTTGAGTGACATGTCTTGAAGTTAGGGTCAATAAGATAATTCTGAGAAAGATAGCGAGAGAGTTGTTCAGAGACACAATGCTCAAGTGTTTTGGAAAGAAAGAAGGGATACCGATCTATAGTTTGTGACAGAGGGATTGAGTGTTGGTTTCTTAAGAAGTGGAGTGACTCTGGCCATTTTGGGATGTGCTGATGAAGGAAATGAGGAATGGGAAAGGTCCCCAGAGATGACCTGGAGAAGGGAGGAGCGGATGGGGGTTGAGTGGGCAGGTGGTCGGCAGCGCAGGATTTAATCTGGAGAGAGAGGGGAGAAAGAGGTCAAGGGGAAGGGTAGTTCTGTGTCGTCAACCTTTTTTTCAAAGTGGTTGACAAAGTCGTCCACAGAGAGGGAGGAGTGGGGGGGGGATTAAGGAGGCAGGAGACGGTGGAAAAGAGTTTCCTAGGGTTAGAGGCAGAAGCTTGAAATTTAGAGCGATAGAAAGTGGCTTTAGCAGTTGATACAGAGGAAGAGAAGGTAGAGAGGAGGGAGTGAAAGGATGATAGGTCCTCCGGAAGTTTTCCTCCATTTTTGGTCAGCTGCCCGCAGACCCTCCCCTCCAGCCACAGAGCAGGAGGGGAGGGTCGTGCCATAGGAAGCGGAAAGGGAGGAGAGTTGGGTCGAAGAGGCAGAAGCAGGAGAGGAGGGAGAAGGATTTAGCAGAAGGGAGAGATGATAGGATAGAAGAGGAGACAACCACTGTGATTATTATTATTTGACCCTACTGGTCATCTATGAACATTTGAACATCTTGGCCGTGTTCCACCCGGCACAGCCAGAAGAGGACTGGCCACCTCTCATAGCCTGGTTCCTCTCTAGGTTTCTTCCTAGGTTCTGGCCTTTCTAGGGAGTTTTTCCTAGCCTCCATGCTTCTACACCTCCATTGCTTGCTGTTTGGGGTTTCAGGCTGGGGTTCTGTACAGCACTTTGTGACATCAGCTAAAGGCCTTTATAAATAAATTTGATTGATTGAGAGAGAGAGAGTAGTGGGAAAGAGAAAGTGAAAATTGAAATGGCACATGGCCATCTGGTAGGGGCTGGCAGAGAGGGAGACAGAAAAGGAAACAAAGTAGTGATCAGAGACCTGGAGGGGGTTTCAGTGAGATTACTAAGCAAACAGCTTCTAGTAAAGATGAGGTCAAGCGTATTGTGATCCCTTGTGAGTGGGAGGGGACTGTGTAAGGGTAGGGTCAAGAGGCAAGAAAGGGAAGAAATAGGTGGAAAGTAATGAATCAAAAGCAGACATCAGGAGGTTGAAATCTCCCAGTACGATGAGCGGTGAGACATCTTCAGGAAATTAGCTTAACAAGGTGTCAAGGTTATTGAGGAACTCTCTAAGGGCACCCGAGGGGTATCCTGCGATCCAAGCCAAATCTATTCAGGGTTTTCTAAACTAACCAGCTTCAGTTAGCTTCATATTCCAGATCATGCTTCATCCGTACTTTGACGGTGGATATTGCTTGTCTGCCTGTCTCTAGCAGGTTTGTAACTGTGCATGCATGTTGCACATGGCTAATCGAATGGCAAACTTTTCATTGAGACAATGCTGAAACAATCAGTGGGGAGTCAATGCCACATTTTCATTTGTGAAAATGAGGACTGCAGATGTGACCAGGGCAATAAATTACAATGTCCGTAATGTGAGACGCCAAAGACAGCCCTACAGGGAGACAAGACGGACAGCTGATCATCCTCGCAGTGACAGACCATCTGTAACAACACCTGCACAGGATCGGTACATCCGAACATCACACCTGCGGGGCAGGTACAGGATGGAAACAACAAGTTACACCAGGAACGCACAATCCCTCCATCAGTGCTCAGACTGTCCGCAATAGGCTGAGAGAGGCTGGACCGAGGGCTTGTAGGCCTGTTGTAAGACAGGTCCTCACCAGACATCACCAGCAACAACGTCGCCTATTGGCACAAACCCACCGTCGCTGGATCAGACACAACTGGCAAAAAGTGCTCTTCACTGACGAGTCGCGGTTTTGTCTCAACGGGATGAGCGTGTCTATCATCGTAGGAATGAGCGTTAGACCGAGGCCTGTACTCTGGAGCAGGATCGATTTGGAGGTGGAGGGTCCGTCATGGTCTGGGGCGGTGTGTCACCATATATATATATATTTACATAAATAAAATATTTAAATCAGTCGTCTTCCTCAAATGACAATGCAATCTTTGCAAGAGGGAGGGAATCTGATTTCATTGGTCCTCAACTCACGGCTTATTTCATTCAGGGTAAGGGGAGTTAGCCTGCCACAGAGCACGTTTGTTCTGAAGAATTCATTGTCATAGAAATTTACCTGGCTGAAAAGGTGAGCCACTTTCATATGACCGGTTATCCTGAGTTGAACTACGAGTTGACCCAAGTTACCAAGCTAACTCCTCATACCTGCTTCATAAGATACCCCTCTGGTGGGCGATAGATGACAACAATGTTAACTTCTTGAAACTCCCCATCCCGGATCCGGGTTTGTGACTAAAGCCTCAGGCTCATTAGCATAACGCAACGTTAACGATTTCTGAAAATCGCAAATAAAATGAAAATAATGCGTCTGCTCTCAAGCTTAGCCTTTTCTTAACAACACTGTCATCTCAGATTTTCAAAATATGCTTTTGAACCACAGAAATTGACTAATTTGTGTAAGAGTATGCAAAGCTAGCATAGCATTTTGAGTAGCATTTAGCACGCAACATTTTCACAAAAACCAGATAACCAAATAAATAAAATCATTTACCTTTGAAGAGCTTCTGATGTTTTCAATGAGGAGACTCTCAGTTACATACCAAATGCGCAGTTTTTCCTGAAAGCGTCTGTGTGTAGGAGAAATCGTTCCGTTTTCTACATTGCGTCTGGCTACCGAAACGAACCGAAAATTCAGTCACCTACAACGTAAAACTTTTTCCGGATTAACTACATAATATCGACCGAAACATGGCAAACGTTGTTTGGAATCAGTCCTCAAGGTTTTTTTTTCACATATCTCTTCATTGATATGCAGTTCGTGGAAGCTTGCTTTCCTCTCTGTATCCCATGGAAAAATACTGGCAGGTGACTTTTGCGCACCAATTTCGGCGCAGGACACCGGGCGGACACCTGGTAAATGTGGTCTCTTATGGTCAATCTTCCAATGATCTGCCTACAAATACGTCACAATGCTGCAGACACCTTGGGGAAACGACAGAAAGGGCAGGCTCATTCCTCTCGCATTCACAGCCATATAAGGAGACAATGGAAAACAGAGCCTCAAAAATCCTTGTCATTTCCTGGATGCCATCTCATCTTGGTTTTGCCTGAAGCTCACGTTCTAGGGCACGCACAGAGAATATCTTGGTATTTCTGGACACGTCAGAGTGTTTTCTTTCGAAAGCTATCAATTATATGCATAGTCGAGCATCTTTTTGTGACAAAATATCTTGTTTAAAACGGGAACGTTTTTCATCCAAAAATGAAATAGCGCCCCCATAGATGTAAGAGGTTAAGCTTGAGTGGACAGGTACAAAACATGCTGATTAGAAGGTGCTGTATTGGTTGTCTTTTAAACCAGCAACTATCAGGGAAGTTACAATGATCACATTTTTTCACACTTTTACAGTGTTATAGTTTCATCAGCTGTTGTGCAATATGATACAAAACAAAAGGGGAAAAGAACACATTGACCGCATTGGGCCTTGTCACACTAAATCAAATCAAATAAATCAAACAATAATAACAATATACACATTTACAACTGTAGCAATGATAGATTTACATTGAGGGGTGGGGACAGGGTAAGTACCCGTTGGGGGGGGGGGGGGGGTATCCATAATGGGAGCAGCAGGGGTCTAGGTAGCTACCTAGTGCTATTCAGCAGCCTAATGGGAGTAGAAGCTATTGGCCATTCAGAATTTTTCCCCATGATACTCCTATACTGCCCGCGTCTGAGTGATGGAAGCGGGGATAACAGGCCGTGGGTCAGATGCCTGAGGTCCTTGGTGATCTTCTTGGCCTTTCTGTGACACCTGGTCTTGTAGGTGCCCTAGAAGACAGGCAGTGAGCACCCGATGCTTGTGTTCGGGTTAAGCGTACCACCTTCTGTAAAGCCTTGTGGTCAGCAGTGGTGGAGTTGCCGTACCAGGCTGTGATGCAGCCCGTTGTTGTTTTTTCACGAGGCCATTTTTCATGGATTTAAAATTGCAACTGTAATTCCACACCTATTGCCCTAGCATATATAAATGTCATGTTTTAGTAAAGGTAACGCATTGACAATGACCAAACCAAAGTATAGAGTCAGACATTCTTTTGAGATATTTCAATATGCTTCAAATCACTTTCTTTTCCACATTGACATTTCATGGTCTATAATAGCTGAACCACTTTAGCAAAAAGCAATGTCGTGCTGAAAACTGCCATCCTCACTCCCTGGAATGTGTCTCTGGCTCTGTGTTGGCAATCACCAAAACAATTTCTTTGAGCAAACTGTGTCCCGCAGTGTGCAACCGTTAAAAAAAAGAATGGAACACCTGGAGGTCAAATGTCACAATACAAAGATAATTGTAAAAACGTATTGCAGCCAAGGTGGCACTCAAATATTAATAGAGTCCTGGAAATATGTGAGGAAGTCATGTTTTAGCTCAGTCTACCACTTCCTCCGCCTACAGGAAGGTGACAAGAAGGCCTTCTCAATCACACTAGTTAAAACAATTTGGTGATACATCAAGCAGGAGAAAAGGGGAGGAAATCAATCAAGAGATCTGGGCTAACCGCCATCGACAGAGTTTCTGACGGCGGAGATGACGGATCACAGACACAGGGGCTGCGAGAACGGACCTCTGACTTCCCTGCATGAATTCTGGTTCCATGCTGGAAGACTCTGTCACCCCGGATCATCCCCACAGTTCAGACAGCATCCTCATTAAGACAGCCTGTCAGGCCTGGGAGTCCACAGTCTTACAATTAAATACCTGCCAAGACGCATCACTGTAAACAACATGGCACAAACTACTCATAACAAGCCTGCTATGACATAGACTTGGGTAAATTAATGGGGGGGGGGTCTATTAATGAAGCAACGTTTCCTTCCTGTGATAAAACCCCCACACATAAGAACAGCGTTTGGGAAAATGAGCTGGTAAGAATAATAATATAAGTAGTAGCATTAACTCTACACACAAAACATTTAATTTGCCTATGGTTCAAAGTCTGTCAGTGTTCAACGGAGTCCTTCCCGCAAACCCCTCTCTATCAAATGAGAGATTAGTGTTCATGAGGCTGTGCTCCTTTGATTGGCATGGGGTGACACTGGCCCACAAAACACAGAAGTAAACAGGAGCCAAGAAGGCACACAGACACTTTGGGAAGACCTGCTAAACTGCTAGGCTAGGGAACAGAGAGGTGTTTTAAACCACCCTCCCCCCTAAATCAACTTGCCTTGGCATGCTCATACAGGTCAAAAGTGTTTTCTTAGCAGGAAAGAGCCCTCTCTTTCATGAGGCCAAGACTGTTTTGGCAATTGGGGGAAATAACACTGAAATCGGAGGGCTTCCAAGCTTGGACAAAGAGGCATTGAGGAGCAGATTACAGAGTGAAGATCCTCAGCTGAAGACGATAGATCATAATTCTCCATCACTTCTCCTAATCTTATTCACTGAGAAGACAATTGTAGTCTTGTGTCTTGATCCATGTCCTGTTCTGAGGAGAGACTATGACTAAACTGTATGATCACATCAAAGACCCAAGACGATCATGGAACTGGCAGTTCCAGGTGTCGTCCAAAACCAAGCTACTTGCAAAGGATCTGAGAAAGAGTTTCGTCTGCTGCCAAAGTACGCTGCTGCAACCACTTACATTTTTTTATGTTTAGAAGCCCAGCATGCATAGTGGTTGTCAGTTGAAAGACCCATGACAAGTAAATATTTATAACCCAAGATTACATTAGAAAAGCAATGGTTCACTTTGGACTTTTCATGGTATTTGTGTGTTTGATACAAATCAAACCAGCACAAACAATACGAACAGTACACGCAACAAACAAACAAACTTCATGAACGAAAAGGAAGAAGCCAATTTTTAGATTAATGTAGTGTAAAAGTAATCTGAGGAGTGTGAGTTAGTGAATGATTTTCCTAATGATGAAAAAAAGTGCAGGTGAAATCTGGGCCAATGTTTATAGACTTATCATGAGGGGACTCCGTGGCTCTGCGGTTGTGGTCCAAATTCAGAAATTGCACCTCGTGTATTCGACTATTCTAACTCTCAACAGTAAGTTGAGATGCCAACGGAGTTAGAGACCTCAGTTGAGTTCCATCAACTGGGTTGATTGAAACAATATGGATGAAATTTGGTTTCCTCTTTTATCTTTTCGGATTCCCAACTCCTCTGTTGTCTATTGTCACCCTTTCGGAGGGGTAGGAGAAACAACAGTCCAATGTTATCCATGGAGTAGAAATAACATGCTGCTTTCAGGTTTGTATTTCAAATAGAGCTGTAAAATTGTATTTTTTTTTATTCCATCATCAATACACACAGTACGAGATACCTTTGAAATATTGCATTAAGCGTGACAGAGACAAGCGACAGAATTCTGATTGGGTAATCAGATTGGGTTTTTCCCAAGCAGCAGAATCACAGCTATTTAACCTTCATCTTTAAGCTGCCGTAGATGTGCACATTTCTTCATTGGAGATTGGCTGCCATGAAATAATGTTAGCCTACTGGGATAACTTGACCCTATCAAAGTTCTTAGCTTGTAAATGATGTCACTGACAAACAAGGGATGAACTCCCAGGACCCGCACCTCCATTAAGAATACCAATGAGTCTCGAAGCCAAGTCGCGTCTGACAGCTCCAAATTCAGCCCATTGTTCACGGCTCTAAAGTGCTACCAATTTTTTTGCCAATTAAAACTCCAGGTCGCACAGAAGACCCAATATCTCAATACCCCATAATGACAAAGCAAAAAAGGTTAAGAATTATTTGCAAATGTATTAAAAAGAAGAAAATGAAATATTACATTTACATAAGAATTCAGACCCTTTACTCAGTACTTTGTTGAAGCACCATCGGCAGCGATTACAGCCTCGAGTCTTCTTGGGTATTACGCTACAAGCTTGGCTCACCTGTGTTTGGGGAGTTTCTCCCATTCTTCTCTGCAGATCCCCTCAAGCTCTATCAGGTTGGATGCACAGCTACTTTCAGGTCTTTCCAGAGATGTTCGATCGTGTTTTGCTCCATTCATCTTTCCCTCGATCCTGACTAGTCTTCCAGTCCCTGCCCCTGAGAAAAACCCACAGCATGATGCTGCCAACACCATGCTTCACTGTAGGGATAGTGCCAGGATTCCTCCAGACGTGACGCTTGGCATTTAGGCCAAAGAGTTCAATCTTGGGTTCATCAGACCATGAGAATCTTGTTTCTCATGGTCTGAGAGTCCTTTAGGTGCCTTTTGGAAAAGCGGGCTGTCATGTTCCTTTTACTGAGGAGTGGCTTCTGTCTGGCCACTCTACCATAAAGGCCTGATTGGTGGAGTGCTGCAGAGATGGTTGTCCTTTTGAAAGGTTCTCCCATCTCCACAGTGGAACTCTGTCCAGTACAGCCAGCTCTAGGAAAAGTCAGGGAGGTTCCAAACGTCTTCCATTTAAGAATGATGGAGACCACTGTGTTTTTGGGGACCTTCAAGGATGCAGACATTTTTGGTAACCTTCTCCAGATCTGTGCCTTGACACAATCCTGTCTCAGAGCTCTACGGACAATTCCTTCAACCTCATGGCTTGGTTTTTGCTCTGACATGCACTGTCAACAGTAGGACCTTAAATAATATAGACTTGTGTGTGCCTTTCCAAATTATGTCCAATCAATTGAATTTACCACAAGGTGGTAAATCAATCAACATGAACAAATATTTCAAGGATGATCAATGGAAACAGGATGCATCTGAGCTCAATTTCGAGACTCATAGCAAAGGGTCTGAATAATTATGTAAATAAGGTACTTCTGTTTTTTATTGAGTGTAGATTGATGAGGATCTCTTTTTTTATCTCATCCATTTTAGATAAAGGCTGTAACATAACAAAATGTGGAAAAAGTCAAGGGGTCTGAATACTTTCCGAATGCACTGTATATATCTATGCATGCATGCATGTATGTATGTAAATATAAAATAACACACATGGAATCATGTAGTAACCAAAAAAAGTGTTAAACAAATCAAAATCTATTTTAGATTCTTCAAAGTAGCCACCCTTTGCCTTGATGACAGCTTTGCGCACTATTGGCACTGTTTCAACTAGCTTCATGAGGAATGCTTCTCCAACAGTCTTGAAGGAGTTCCCACATATGCTGAGCACTTGTTGGCCGCTTTTCCTTCACTATGCGGTCCAACTCATCCCAAACCATCTCAATTGGGTTGAGGTTGGGTGATTGTGGAGGTCAGGTCATCTGATGCAGCACTCCATCACTCTCCTTCTTGATCAAATAGCCCTTACACAGCCTGGAGGTGTGTTGGGTCATTGTCCTGTTATAAAACAAATGATAGTCCCACGACACACAAACCAGATGGGATGGTGTATCGCTGCAGAATGCTGTGGCAGCCATGCTGGTTAAGTTTGCCTTGAACACTAAATAAATCACTGACAGTGTCACCAGCAAAGCACCTCCACACCATCACACCTCCTCCTCCATGCTTCACGGTGGGAACCACACATGCGGAGATCATCCGTTCACCTACTCTGCGTCCCACAAAGACACGGCGGTTGGAACCAAAAATCTCACATTGGACTCATCAGACCAAAGGACAGATTTCCACTGGTCTAATGTCCATTGGTCGTGTTTCTTGGCCCAAGCAAGTCTCTTATTATTATTGGCGTCCTTTAGTAGTCGTTTCTTTGCAGCATTTCGACCATGAAGGCCTGATTCACGCAGTCTCTGAACAGTTGATGTGACCGTTACTTGAACTCTGTGAAGCATTTATTTAGGCTGCCATTTCTGAGGCTGGTAACTCTAATAAACTTATTCTCTGCAGCAGAGGTAACTGTGAGTCTTCCTTTCCTGTGGCGGTCCTCATGAGAGCCAGTTTCATCATAGCGCTTGATGGTTTTTGCGACTGCACAATTTTCCCCATTGACTGACCTTCGTGTCTCCAAGTAATGATGGACTGTCATTTCTTTTTGCTTATTTGAGCTGTTCTTGCCATAATATGGACTTGGTCTTTTACCAAATAGGGCTGTCTTCTGTATACCACCCCTACCTTGTCACAACACAACTGACTGGCTCAAAAGCTAACTTTTAACAAGGCACACCTGTTAATTGAAACATATTCCAGGTAAATACCTCATGAAGCTGGTTGAGAGAATGCCAAGAGTGTGCAAAGCTGTCATCAAGGCAAAGGGTGGCTACTGAAGAATCTCAAATATAAAATATATTTTGATTTGTTTAACACTTTTTTGGTTCCTACATGATTCCATGTGTTATTTCGCAGTTTTGTTGTCTTCACTACTATTCTACAATGTAGACAATAGTAACAAACAAAAAAATGAGTAGGTGTGTCCAGACTTTTGACTGGTGGTGTATATGATCTCTATTTTTTAGTCTTTGAGTGCCTACAATCAACTTGTCATGTTTCCAGGGCAAGGGTTAGTTTAGCCCAGAAATATACAGTGTTCTTTACTTCAAAATGACTGACTTTACCCAAATGACCCTGTTAATTTCAGTTCAAACACAGAGATGTGGTTAACCTAAACCACGTGGGGGGAAAGTCACGAGTGGACCATAAATACTGGTGTCAGTTGGGGGGCCTTTTAGTAGAGTTCATGGGAGGGGAGTACTACTTTTCTAGAGAATGGTCAAGTATACCACACAGGATGGGAAAATAACCAAACAAAGGCCTGGGACAGAAACATCCCACGGGCTCTGGTATTCATACAGTAAGCACATCTCTTATGGACATAACTTGCCAAGACAACGTCTGTCATACAAAGGCAGACTCCAGCTTAACTTAATCTACACTAAGCACATTTTTCCATCTCCAGTTTAATGCTTCTCACGAGAACATTTTTAGGAATTTACCTTAAAATAAACTGTGCACATAATTCACAAAAACCTACTGTATCATAACATATACCTTAACTCGAGTCAAAACCTTGAACAAGTACCTAAAAGACACCTTTCAGAATGCACTATGAGTGTGATGATCTAGGCTATGCTCCATAGGTAAGTGTTGGATAAGGAGAGTGCTGGGGGTGCCCTGAGAAGTCCTTTACTCCTTTGTTTGAGTAAGGGGCAATAAATTCCAAGTTGAGTGGGGACTTGGCTCTTTGTGCCTTTAATGTACCAGTGGGCGACAGCCCAGCTTTCTCTGCAACCTGCAGGGGGATCTGCTTATTAACATCAATGCAGATAACGGACTGGGGGTGGTGGGAGGGGGGGGGGGGCATGATCAAATGTATATCATTAACATTCATTTGTGCCGACTTAACAAGCAAATCCTCTTTTTGAAAGCCTCCCTAATAAAATTCAACACAACAACAGTGATCATGAGGATCATGTGTAGTTTTAAGCTTTGTTGTCTGCTTTTCCACAGGAAAGTAAGCAGCTTAAGTTTATTAAGCAATGCTATACATTTTTTTTGCTTGAAAATATTTACTTGTATTTATTTTTTATTTCACGTTTATTTAACCAGGTAGGCTAGTTGAGAACAAGTTCTCATTTACAATTGCTACCTGGCCAAGATAAAGCAAAGCAGTTCGACACATACAACAACAGAGGTACACATGGAGTGAAACAAACATACAGTCAATGCTACACAGTAGAAAAATACGTCTATATACAATGTGAGCAAATGAGGTGAGATAAGGGAGGTAAAGGCAAAAAAAAGGCCATGGTGGCAAAGTAAATACAATATAGCAAGTAAAACACTGGAATGGTAGATTTGCAGTGGAAGAATGTGCAAAGTAGAAATACAAATAATAGTGTGCAAAGGAGCAAAATAAATAAATAAATACAGTAGGGGAAGAGGTAGTTATTTGGGCTAAATTATAGATGGGCTATGTACATAATACAATAATACAATTTATAATACAATTTTACATTGAGGAAATAAACATGGAGTACTGTAACATTTCAAATGCTACATCATAAACTACCTAAATGAGGATTGTTCTGCACTTAACATTTCTGTTGTATAAACAATCCAGAGAATAGTGCCAGACAGACATGTATTGATAGGAAAACATAAAGCCTCCCAGACAGAAAAGGCAACAGTCTTCTTTTCTTATCTGTTTCAGCCCTGAGCTTGTGTGCCTGTGTGAGAATTCTACTTTAATATGATGTTGAGACTTCAGCCCTCGGGAGGTTTTCAGAAGCAGGTGTACAGCAGCTAAAAGCACATGGTATCCAGGTTGCTACAAACATGATGACGAGGTAAACCACCCGTGGGGAGAAACCCACTCCACCTGGAAGACAGACAGGACGATGACGATGATGGTGGTGGTGGGGCAGTTCACTGTGAGTCACACAACAGCTCCACGCTGTAGCAACATGTCGACTATGCACACTCAACCATTAACTACAGACATATCTACAGAATCTGCAGACAAATCTACAGAAAGTCATTCATGAGGAGCAGACAGGCCTACACGTGGCATGTCATTCAATTGGAATGAGCATTTGCTCTCTGAGGTACTGAACTTGTAGGTCATTTTTGGTAGTTCATCGTCTATAAAGAAATCTGATGACAGTCAATTGTTATACATTCTTTTCCACACTACAACAAAAATATGGTCTCATCCAATTTAGCTATTAGCAGTTCATTCAACTAGTCATCTGCAAAGAAAATTGTTGTTCGCCACTGAATGCCAACTTTTAGACCATACGTTAGCCGCATGTATATTGGGGTCGTGATTCGAAGTTAAAGTATGAGGCAGGACAGGCTGAATGTCTATTTTAAATCACCAGACACTGGCTGTGGAAGTTTTTTTCTCCAGCATGTCTGTGAAACCTGTCAATAGCTAGATTTCCATCTAATTTGGGACAGATTTACATGCAAATATTCTCAAATCTGCATAAAGAAAATATGATAGACGGCCTGTGCTGTACTTGTTTGCGCATTCCACCGAGCACCATGAGCCAATTGGGAGATACAGATCCATATGCGGGATGTTTGCCACTTCCTCTGTCCTCTTAGACCTTAGTTACTCTTCACAATGAGGGATTGAAAACATTTTCCTACCAGTGGTAGGAATTATTTCAGATAGAAATCCGTGCGTGATGGTGTGCACACAGAATGTGCTTTTCCGTTTAAGCGAACCGAATAACAATCTAATGTTCGATGTGTTTCTATCGCATTTTCAACTCTACCGATAGTTTTGTTACAAAAACTGTTGAGTTAAATTGTTATATCAATATTTGCACATGTTTCAAGCAGACCACCATAGTCCCTGTGCCCAAGAACACTAAGGTAACCTGCCAAAATGACTCGTAGCACTCACTTTCGTAGCCATGAAGTGCTTTGAAAGGCTGGTCATGACTCACATTAACACAATTATCCCAGAAAACGTATACCCACTCCAATTTGCATACCGCCCGAACAGATCCACAGATGATGCAATCTCTACTGCACTCTACACTGCCCTTTCCCACCTGGACCCTTTCTCACTAGCAACACCTACGTGAGAATGCTATTCATTGACTATAGTTCAGTGTTCAACACCATAGTGCCCTCGAAGCTCATCACTAAGCTAACGACCCTGGGACTAGACACCTCCCTTTGCGACTGGATCCTGGACTTCCTGAAGGGTAGGTAGCAACACATCTGCCACGCTGATCCTCAACACTGGAGCCCCTCAGGGGTGCGTGCTCAGTCCCCTCCTGTACTCCCTGTTCACACACGACTGCGTGGCCAGGCACGACTCCAACACCATTATTAAGTTTGCAGACGACACAACAATGGTAGGCCTGATCACCAACAACGACGAGACAGCCTATAGGGAGGAGGTCAGAGACCTGTTCGGGTGGTGCCAGAATAACAACCTATCCCTCAATGTAATCAAGATAAAGGAGATGATTGTGGACTACACGCCCTCATTCTCATTGATGGGGCTGTAGTGGAGCAGGTCGAGAGCTTCAAGTTCCTTGGTGTCCACATCACCAACAAACTAGAATAGTCCAAACACACCAAGACAGTCATGAAGAGGGCACGACAAAGCCTATTCCCCCTCAGCAAACTAAAAAGATTTGGCATGGGTCCTCAGATGTTCAAAAGATTCTACAGCTGCAATATCGAGAACATCCTGACTGGTTGCATCACTGCCTGGTACGGCAACTGCTTGGCCTCCGACCGCAAGGCACTACAGAGGGTTGTGCGTACGTTCCAGTACATCACTGGGACTAAGCTGCCTGCCATCCAGGACCTCTACACCAGGTGGTGTCAGAGGAAGGCCCTAAAAATTGTCAAAGACCCCAGCCACCCCAGTCATAGACTGTTCTCTCTGCTACCGCATGGCAAGCGATACCGGAGCGCCAAGTCTAGGACCAAAAGGCTTCTCAACAGCTTTTACCCCCAAGCCATAAGACTCCTGAACAGGTAATCAAATGGCTACCTAGTCACTTTAACTATACATTCATGTACATATTAACTCAATTAGCCCGACTAACCAGTGCCGTCGCACATTGGCTACCCGAACTATCTGCATTGTTTACCGCCAACCCCGACCCGCCAACCCATCTTTTACGCTGCTGCTACTCTCTGTTTATCATATATGTATAGTCACCGGTGCCTGTATATAGCCTTGCTACTGTTATTTTCACTGTCTTTTTACTGTTGTTTTTATTTCTTTTTAATTATCTATTTTTCACCTAATACTTATTTTTACTTAAAATTGCACTGTTGGTTAGGGCCTGTAAGTAAGCATTTCACTGTAAGGATAATGTTGTTTCCGGCGCACGTGACAAATACACTTTAATTTGACTTGATTTGATAAAGGTATTTCCACCGACATTTCCAGCAGAATTAATTTTACCAACACAAAGCTATCCCACATCAGTTGGCATTTGTGACCTGATTAGGCGTATGTCAGGAGAGCCGTTTGAACGTAAAAAAAAATATGTTTTTTTATCAAAATGTTGTTTTTTTTTTTTGGCAGAAATGCCTTCTCAAACATGTTAACTTTTGTGTGCCTTAATAACACACTTGTATGCCATCTGTAAATATTAATAAAATTGTAATATTATGAGCCTTGTTGGTTAACCCACAGAAAAAGGTTCAAACTAAGGGCAACTGTGGTTTGGCATTTCTGACAGGGAGATGCGTCCATCATGCATGAGTATGTATACAGGTAAGATAGCTAGCTACATTTTCAGATATTACACATTTCTAATTTTGACAGAAAGTGGTTTCCTTTCAAGCTGAAGTGTACTGTTAGCTAGCCAGCTAACGTTAGCTGGCTGGCTCCCTAACTGACGTTATTATCCGTATCCCAGAGCCATATTCATGCAGGGTAGTAACAACATGATTTGGCACTGTGTTCATTGTTGTTTAACTAGCCAATGTTAGCTGGCTGGCTCGTTAGCTAACATTACGTGAAGTGAGTGACATTAAACATGGTTTACATAACTAGGTTCATTGTTTACCTAGCCAGCTAGCTAGCTACATGTCTTAAGCTAAAGTGTACTGGTAGCTAGCTAGCTAACGTTAGCTGGCTGGCTGGCTCCCTAGGTGACGTTATTATTCGTATCCCTGTGCCGTTTGCTATTCTAGTTAGAGCCTAATGTTAGCTAGCTAACATTGAACCTGGTTGGTTACCTCCCAGCACTGTGGCATTGTTGGCACTGTGTTCACTGTTGTTTAAATAGCTAATGTTAGCCGGCTGGCTCATTAGCTAACGTTACATGACGTGTGTACAACACCCGTTGAATATGGCCGGTGTCAGTAAACGTCTGCAAAAAGTGTAAAGAAATTGTTGCCAGCAGAGCTGGTTAGGCTGTTTTCTTATTATCCATAGGTAAACAAATCATCGGCCAGAGCATGAACTGTTCACTCAGAGAGCGAAACGAGATGGGTGGGGAAAAAACTTAAGAGGGTGTGAACGAATCTGAATGGGTGTAGATAAAGAAGAGCTCTTCACTAGATACCAAAACATTCAAAGGCCATTTTCTCAAAAGTGAGTTTACAAGTTGATCAACTTTCAAAGCAGAATTACTTTCCCATTGTTCCTCAAATGCAGTGTATGATATACCATTTTTGTAGCTCTGAGTCTCTACTTTTATCCAATGTAAAAAACTATTTCAAATTTTGCTACATAAGACCGAATCCAAGTGGGAAGTCACATTTAGAAAATTGTACCAAAAGGTCCTGTTTCCATCACAGATGTCGTGATATATATATATAAAAATACTATATGACTTTATGCGCATAAAAACTGTGGATGGAAATGTGAGATAACATGATTCTCTTTAGCTGCACATACTAAGTGATTTAAAGTTGAAAGTTTCCCCTCATAAACGTTGAGCAGGGGAGTTTAGCCAGGCCTCGAAATTTCTAATTTGTCCAACGCAACCATTTGACAGAATTTAGACCATGTTGAATTGAAGTCAACCTCAATGGAGAGTACTGTTGCATGGTAGGCCTATACCAAAACTATATTAGAACATGAAAAAAATGGTTCGGTACTAGAGTTTGTGTTACTTTTGATACTTCTGTCAAATGTTTCTCACTGATCAAAGCCTGTTGATCAGTGCAGCTGACCCCTTATTTTAGAACAGCGTGCCTGCTCCTAACATTGTGCAGGCTAGCAATGATTAAATCCCCACTCATGATGCACAGAAATTAACACACTTCAATAATTCGACACGGCATGTAGAAATGTTGAAGAACACTTTACAATGAAAGAAGATGCCGGTAGCGTCCAGCTTTGTAGGCTAACTTTCCTTGCTAGCTGACAGCTAAAGCGAACATAAATTCACTACCCAGGTACTCTGTGATAATATTCAAACCATAACACTAAATATCCTGATGTGAAAGCTGATTGCCACCAAAAGCTTATATCATTCACTTATAGAGAGTAATCGTAATGTCGTCTTTCTGTAGGCACTAACTCCGCCATGGTTCGTTGGACAAATCCTTAAATGAATGTTTTTTTTGGATAAACGCAGAAAATAAGGACTGAGATCTTCATCAGCTAACGTCACTTTTTGTGAATTTTGAAGCATTTATGAAAAAATATAAAAGCTTCACAATTCATAAAGGTCATGTTTACTGATTGATATTATCTGTGTCAACCTCAGACCTATTTTCGCCGTTTATCCCAAAACCCTATTCTTTTCCCATTCATTTTCGAATTAGAGGCAACTAATTTCCGAGTTTTATGACTACAAGCTGGTGAGTTCTATTCAGTCTCTCTCACACATCTCTCCCAAAGATTATCTATTGCCTCAGCAAACTGCCTCGTGAATGACATCATTACTGGTTAAAAAAAAGACAGCTCACATTTTTATAGAAGAAGCTACTTCTATGCAAATGTTGTTGACCAGTACAATCAAATAAGTCCCAAATGGAATCTGTATCCCCATGACATCAGCCAAAACAAGCTCCATAACTCAATGCATGCACACACTCCTATTGAATATGCATTCACCTGTATTGTGGATAGGCTTAGGCTATATATTTACCAAGTTTATTAATAGAGATTTACTTTAATTATTACCATTATGTAGTTAAACTGATTAAAATAATTCATTAATGCATACATGGCTGTCTCAGATGTAAAAAAATATATATATATATATTTAAAAAACGCAACTGTAATGATATTGAACTCAAAAGATGCCCAACGATTGAACAGAGCAGTAGCTGAGTTTATCTGTCTGGATCAAGTGCCATTCTGTGACTTCTGCTAATAAATATGCCTTCGTTTTTTGCAGTGGTATCGTTTTGGTATCGAGAATTGTGATACTAAACCTGGTATCGAAGTCAAAATTCTGGTATTGTGACAAGACTAATGGAGAGTTGTTTTTCTGTCAAGTTAAGGACATGGGAGCTGCACTTTCCAGAACAGGGTGTTGAATGTATGATGACGTATGATCATCTTAATTGAGTCAATGCAGTGATACTTCGATCTCCTTAAACCCTCCAACCAGAACAAAATGCCAAAAATCTAATCCGTCAGACTTTTTTTTCTCTCCCAGTCTCCCTTAGGAAAAGTCCAGTCAGCTTTCAAAAGAAGCTTAAGGGCAGGCATCAGAATAGACCACCAAAAACACCATTACAGCTTTAATCTCCAAAGTGCTGTGATGACAAAGACTGGGGATAACTGGGGTCTGAGACATTCACCAGGGCACTGAACACGAACAATTGCAGAGCATCTCTCCCTGTCCCAAATACCCAGCAGACAGGAGCATGATGCATGCTGAGAGCAGAAACACACTAACACTGTCCTCCCATGCAGAGCTTCAAGTGCAACTCCACAAGGCTCTTGTTGCCTTGCGTGTTACAATAGGCCCATGGCCCGTGTTGCTGTGGGCATGAAGAGGGATGAAATGCTCCTTTAAGTCCAGTTCAGAATACATCTGTCTGAGCGGGCACCAAATAAACAACAAGAGCACAGGGCCTTGGAAACACTGCAGACATTTAATACTGTACAGTAAAAGGGTCATTGGATGGATTATTCAAGGCAGTGGGCTGATGTTTAACATGTCTGTTGGGTTTATAACAAGAAGAAACTTGCTTATTCATTCGTAATCCCGAGAAAAACTGGCAGATGGGTAAGATGCTGACAAAACCCTTACAGGTGAAGTTCTGAATAAATAAATAAATAAATAAATAAATACAAGGGGAGAAATAATACAAAAGCTGCTGATTTTGAGGAAAACAAAATTAAAAATCCATACTGTTGCAAAATCACTTGACACATTCTGTCAGGTATTGATTCACCATGCATAATCTAAAACTTCAGAAAACTAAGGGAACAATAACTGGCTGCATGCTGCAAATAGATTTTGTTGAGGCCATGCATAAAAAAACATACAATTCCCTCACAGGTGCTGAGATAAGCAACTTCTCTCACTGTCACCTAACCTGTAATAAAACGAAGATATACGACTGCAAGTGCTGCACTGAGTGGTCAGCAACTTCCAATCTTAGAAGAGTCTTATTGGTATTGAATAGCGGGGTGAGGGGGGGGTGTGTTTCTCTCTGTATTGCCTCACACACTAGACAAGACCATTGTCTACCATGGCCTATGTTTTAATGGGGGGGGGGACATAGTAGTTTATGGCACCAAGTTGCCTTTTTTTTTAAGAAGTGGTTAAACCAGACCAGGATGTAGACATTGGACAAAGCATGCAGTAACTAACCATACTCTAGGGGAAAATTGCGTGCGTAAAAAAAACCTGAAGCTGAGATGTAGTAAAGGATATCCTATTAGGCCTTGGAGAAACTCACTCTCCTGTGCCAAATTCACAAACATAGCAAAGTAAAAACATACAAATGTACTGGAAATGCAAGTGCTATGATGAATTGTTTGTCAGAACAACCAATAAGAGTAAGGTTAGGCTAGTTATTTCTAGTGCTGACTCACCATATGAAAGCATCAATAGTGTTCTTCTCATTAGGGGTCCATTTTGAATACACCTCACCCAGTAACAGCTGTTCATCTCCTGCAGTGTCTACCTTTTGGTTAATGGCCATCTCTCCCGAGAGTCATTCACACTTGATTCTCAGATAGGTGGGCAACTAAATGAGTTTGCTTCTCTGTAATTACTTAGGCAACCACAGTAATTTTACAAAGCAAACACTAAAGGGTAACTGCAGATGAATGTCGTTTAAAAAGAATCCATTTATTCCATGCATGTGATGAAGGAAACCGTGTTGCTTATCTGCAACAACAGCTGTTATTTCATGTTATCGCCCACGGACGTCACAATCAAATGAATGTGTGGTATTCGGCTAAACTCACATGATCTGTAGCCCGCAAAAGTTTTGAAAATGGTTTGTTATATATATATGAGAAATAATCAGATCATGTGAGAGCGTCACTAGCCATTCCCGAGGAGAGAGCCATTAACCGGGAGATGCAGTGACACATCTGCACAGAGACCATATTGAGCATTCAAGGTGGCATAGTCCAACAGCCAAGGAGTCATCAGGTCACAATTAATCAGGACAGGGGCTCCTGTCAAATGATTGCACAGCTCTGTAACTCACCCTTCACCGGTTGTCCCATTTGCGCTGCGGCCAGATGCAAGCAAACAGCAAATAAATCAGAAGTGGATTAGCACACCGATTTGTATATTTTCATCGCAGAGCATTGCTTTATGAAATTGACATTGTACATTTATGTAAAGTGATCTTCCAGATCATTTCCATAATACCACCAGCATAATCACATCATTTACGAATCAATCTCGAAAATGTGTAATTTGCCTTTTGTCATTGTGTGTTTTTGATTACTCTAATGTAATTAATCCATGGTTAAGACTTTCTGATTAATTAATCTGCAATTATATAGACAGCTGTATTTTCTATTTCCAACCCCCAACCAGTGGTGAATTAATCTGATGATGCAGGTTACACTCAAACAGATATGTGAGAACGTGTGTGTGTGCGCTTTGAAGAGCAAAGACTTATTGAGGCCCTTAGTTAATCAGCATTTTTTTTTAAAGAGACAAAGGTCAAAAGGTTATAGAGGCAGAGGCTAAAGTAACAATTATGGGCTACATATCTGACTACATAGTGTGGGGTCTGAAATTATTGACACCCTTGATAAAGGTGAGCAATAATGACTTCAAAATAAATAATTCAAAAACGGAACTATATTGTATGCTCATTTTAAAAAAATGTAGATTATTTTATACTAATACATTTGCTCAGAGAAAGATTGTATAACAAAAAAAAATGTTTTTCCAACAACACAAAAGGTAGGGGTCAAAATGATTGACTCCCCTAAAGATTCTTGTAAATACTGTAGTTTTGTATTTGGTAAAAATAAAAAAAAGTGTAGTATTTGGTCCCATATTTCTAGCACACAATGACTACATCAAGCTTGTGACTCTACAAACTTGTTGGATGCATTTGCAGTTCTACATTACTGTAAATGCTACCATGATTACAGATAATCCTGAATGAATCATGAATAATGATGAGTGAGAAAGTTACAAAACGGTCAAAGATCATACACCCAAGACATGTAAACCTCCCCTGTTATTGGTAATGGTGAGAGGTTAGCATGTCATGGGGGTATGATACTTGACCCTCTGTAATTTCTCACCCATCATTATTCACGATTCATTCAGGGTTATCCTTAATCATGGTAGCGTCCACAGTCATGTAGAAGTGTTTAGAAACATATTCTATTCTTATTAACAATAAAAGTGACACCAAAAGGACACAATACATTATTTACCATTCATTTTCTATTGGGCACAAAATAATCCGAAACACAACCGAGATGAACTGCAAATGCATCCAACAAGTTTGTAGAGTCTAGGGCAGTCCCCGACTAAATAAATCTTGGCTGACCAAGAGTCGTCTGTTCTTTCAACCAATCAAATTGTTTAAACTTGTATCTAGTCGGGGACTGCCCTAGACTCTACAAACTTGTATATATGTATATATATACATACACACTCTTTGTGTTTTAATAAAATAAATTATATGTAGGCTACTGAGCTTGTATGATGCTTTAAGCACACTGTGACTAAATCATTAAGACACAAATGACTCAAGAGGGAGCCAGAGATCAAGACAACTTTACCATGAGAAAAAAACCTGTTCCTGAACCTCCTCCTCCCGCCGCTGCTATGCCTTCACAGATTCTGCTATTACGCTCCCGAAGTTGTCAGTAATAGGCTACACCAGGGGTCGGCAACTTTTTGGAGTGCCAAATGGAAAAAGACCAGGTAGCCTAGTCCTACTTATATGCGTAATCAGGTGTGTGTCCTTACTCAACATTGACAGGAGCGCTCCAAACAAAACACAATGAATAAATTGACAACTCGTAAATGGAATGAAATAAACCAAAACTTGTTTCTCACAAGTGTAGCATAGGTTGTTTCCACTCCTACAATCACAACTGTTACACTGTAATAATAATATATTACAGAAATTACCGTAACCAAACAAACATTGTAAATTAGAAATTATGGGAATTAACAGTAAATGTACTACTGGTGATACTGGTGTGCCACCCCCACGGCCTTCGCAATGGATTAGTCCACTGAGACAGGTGTCAATCAAGACATGTGCCATACATTTATTAATCAACCAAACAATCTAAATGGGATCAGCCCTAGCAGAGAGACAAGCTTGATGTAGTCATTGCGTGCTAGGAGTATGGGACCAAATACTACACTTTTGACTACTTTATTTATAAGAATCTTTAGGGGTGTAAATAATTCTGACCCCTATCTTTTTGTGAAAATAATGTATTACTTGTTAAACAAAATCTCTTTCTCTGAGCAATTGTATTAGTATGAAATTATATAATTTCCCAGTTTTTTTGACCATACAATATAGCTCAGTATTTGAATTATTTATTTTATCCAGTCATTACTGCTCATCTTTATCAAGGGTGTCAATCATTTCAGACCCCACTATATCTGAACACATCAGATTCTCAATAAGAATTCCAAAAATGGGAAAATTGTTTCAAAAGAGATCATATTGATTGCAATACAAATATAAAAAGATACATTAAACATCAATCTTAAATGATTGGGAATGAATAAATATCTATTTAAATGGCAAACAGCATTTATTAGGTTTCTTTTGAATTAACATTTTGAATGGTTTATAGAAAACAGGACCCCCCTCCCTCCTGCTGTTTTGCAAGTCCCCTGGGACACAGTATGAGATGTATTAGATTTCATTTACACAACAGAAAAAGCTAATAATATGTTTTACCATTCTAAATAGTATAGTAGAGCCTAAACATTCGGTTACAAAAAATATAGAAGCCGTTTAAATGAGTGACTGAGCCATTATTTTTGGTTGTATCTTTAGAGAACTTATGAAGAACTACAGTTTTGTCAATTTAGATGAAATTTAGTTGCAACTGAAGGTGAAACACATTGGACCCTCAAGAGTTGAGACATACTAAAAAAAAGTATATATATTTTTTTTACCCTGAGAGTAACTTGTGACGCTTTATTGTATGGTTCCACGATCTGCTTGTTTATTTAAAGGTCACTGCGAAAGTTCAAAAGGGCAAAAGCTTTCATCTGTAATCACAATGTTGCATTGTATTCATTCATGTTTCTAAACAAACGGACTTTTACCTTTGGTTCCATGTAATAAGGAAGAATTAGGCTATCATACATTATATACCCCTAGTTGAATCATTGTAGCCTATTCGTATAAGGACCAGTCTTTCTCGTGTCCAAAAAGTTGTCAATTAGGCCTATTGCACAACCATATCATGCCATATTTAAGGTAACAGTAGAGACAGCGGCTCCTACTTTCAGTCTCACCTTTAACCAGCCATTTCTTGGCGTAAAGTTCCTAAATGGCCAGTTGGTGTTTATTCAACGACTTCAGGTTTGCACAACATCTTCATTAGGCTACAGTATGCAACATAATGCGAAATTACAACAAGCAGTTTACTGCTATGTTTGCCTGTTATGATCAAATTGACCATTTCAATGTTGTGATCATGCAGATGCCATGGATCCGATAACTTTTTTCAAATTGGCGACATAGTCTATGGGTGCATGCAGCAACGTCAGGACAGACTCAAATACTTTCGTTCTTGGTGGCAACATTTTGGGACGTAACCGTATATTCTGAACGGTAACTTGCTCGCTATACCTACAGTAAAGCCACCGCAGAAATCGGACCCGATTTTGGAGCAATGATTCGGAACAATCTCAAACATTAGGCTATCAGACTTGGCAAAGACATAGGATAATTGTGCTTTTGTATCAAGTTTTTCCGGATCAACGAAATGCAACAGTCCACACCTTCATTTAAATTACTCCAACTAAAAACATTCACCACCAACTTTCCTCTACGCTCGGCTCGTACAGTCTCTCTCACAGAAAGGCTTAAAGATCCTTACCTGTCGTGAATTGAGCCCCGACGCTTAGAATTGAAGAGTAGAGTAGTATGAAGCGAAGTCTAAATGTATCCATGTTTGTTTATAGAGTTGTTCAAGTTTTAAAGCACTTTGAGACGCTTATTATTCCTATGGATTCACGGGCTCCATTCTCACCCCTTCACTCTTGCGGATACTTTGTTTCTCCGTGAGTGGAGTGAACGTCCATGACGTCAGCATTGTCACCTATTCAAACTGCTCCTCTCGGAGAGATTTGGCTGCTCGGCAGGCACTGAGACCGACAGCAGGCTCCCCCTAATGTTGGCAAAGTGCTACAACTGCTTCGTTTTCATGCGTCTTTTTCTATCCAAACGGAACAGAAAGTGTATCCAGTTGAATTTGTGTTGCATTAAATTGTTGATTAACTTGAATCAGATGAATATGTATAGACTAGATCCACGAAATGCATTAATTAAAAAAATTGCATAGCCTTTGAGACCCATTCACAATGACAGTGCCACTTATCACTATCATTCATAGAAAGTGGTACACTTGTGCCGCTATACTCACCCGGTTTACCGGAGGGAGGGATTAGAGATGTCTCATGAAAAGGAAAGGTAATGCTTCACAGTTGCATAGTGAGCTGTTTGGTGATTGGACAGGGTAGGCTACTTGTAATAACTCAGTAAAACCCTTCTGCAGACACTATAGGGACTTGAATTGAACTGGAAATATGAGTTGTAGATTAATTAGGTATAAAATCTTGAAATCCCTGGTTACTGTAGCATACCAATCAATCAACAGCAGCAATTTGCTGTACTTTCCCATTAATTCATAGAAAGTACTGATCTCCATGTATTGGTCCCTTTAGGCAGACTTGAATATGACTGCTGGCAATTTGCTGCCTCCATGCCATCTTGGGTGTCAAGTCAGTCTGATCAATGACACGTTAGAGAGATGTAAGAAGAGAGGGAATGTAACATGATTGTATTTGTTGTGGGCTTGTCATTACACACCGTAGAACGCGAGTCTGTAAGTCTGTCAGACTAAAGGCTTATCATACTTGACCCTCAGCTCTTCTCCAATGAGACGCACTGACCCTTCGGTGAGGGACTGCGAAGCAGGCCTGGCTGCCATGTAAACAGCTGAAATCAAAGGCTGCTTTTTACATCTCTCTGCAAAGGAAGGGTGGGCTGAAGAGCCTTTGAAAGGTGCCAAATTCAGGAGTAAAAAATGTTTGGACAGCATATAGTCAGCTCTGCTCTTGCAACACTTACCAAATAACCATGATTTGCTCTCTCTGAAACACATTTGACATTTTTCTCATTCAGAGCAACAAGGGTTAATTGCCTTGCTCAAGGGCGCATCGGCAGATTTCTGACTTAGTTGCCTCAGGGATTCAAACCAGCAACCTTTCGGGTTACTGGCCCAACGCTCTTAACCATTAGGTTACCCACCTACACACAGAGGAAATATCACTGGAAGGTGATACAAGACTGACGAATCAAGACAAGGTTTGAAATGGAGATAGCAGGGGAAAGAAAGAAAAAAGCCAAGTAGACAACAAAGTGAATGTTTTAAAGGTGCTCACAGCCAACAGGCCAGGCCTCAGTATACGTGAAATAAAAGGGAAAGAAACATAAACACACTCTTCAAACATCCCTTTTGATAACCAGGACTAGATACATAGCATTCCAGAGGGCTGTAGCTTGGCCTGGCTCATTAAAAAAGCTATTTTCCTTGCTAGGGAAATACATAGTAGTCATGAATCTAATTAATTCACAGCTAGTCAGCAAGCACATTTAGGATCGTGTTTGACTTTTCAATCAGATTTTTTTTGGAACATGAAATCAATAGTACTACATTGGCATTAAGGTTACAGGTACTTCATATGTACAGTAGCCTCAAGACTAGCTAAATAACAGCAAATATTGGCAGGCTTTTTTTTATTTTTCTGTGAAGATATTCATGAGATTTTGATAGTTACTGCTTTGTTTGACCTCACATGGTGCACTTCAATGGGCTTGTTTCATTTCCCAGACTCATGGCTATGTGAACCATTGTTTTCAAGCATGATGTGTAAACAATGCATGACTGGGTGAGCACACCAGACCACACCCTTTTGGAATGACACAATATTTAAGACACAAAACAATAGAGTGTTATCATTTCCCCCCTGAAATACCACAAGGCATTTCAACACAGTGAGTTGAATTTATACCAGTTGTATTTTATTTACGATAAGTCGGAGACTGCTTCGGTGAGACTCGAGACTGTTTTTTGATTACTCCAGTCACAATGTTGTTTTCTGGTTATATAAAGGGAATTTTACTTTACTCCAAATCATAAAACACAATAATGGTATAGACAAGCAAACAAAAATACTCCCAGCTCACATCACGTAGCAGCAATAAAGGTGTTGGTGAAGAAACGACATGTAAAATGACAACCAGTTTTTAAATTTCATCCTTAGAATCATTCATTTCCTGTTTGCATTTGGTTTGTTTGAACTCTAAAATAATCTTGTTTTCTTAATCCCAGTTTTGGTGGAATTCTGATACGCTCACACTCAAGCCTTATAGTAAGGTGACATAACACACACTTTACAATGAATGTATGAATATGCACATGACAACTGGCCTTCACAGGTTTACGCATGTACACAGCCTAGTGATGATTACATACTCCCTACGTTCTACAGTGACTGACTGGTGTGTTCAGAAAACCAATGAGAGGTGACAGCAGTTAAAACACGTGATTTAAATGAGATGTCTATTAAACACAGCTACCCTGGAACATACTGTATATCTACACTATCATGTTTGAAGACATTTCAACGCGCACCAATATGTCACGGAAATACATTACAAATTTGTCAGATATACTGTATGTTTTCACAGCAACACAAGGTCAAGTTGAGGCAACAAAAAGGTACAGTAGTCAAAGTACCGAGACGTTTGTCTTAACAGCTTTGTCACACTCATCTAACGAAGAGGACCAAAGCACAGAGTGGTACGTGTTCATGATTATTTATTCAAACTGAACACTGAAACAAAATAACAAAGTGTAATAAAACGAAACAGTTCTGTCTGGTGCAAACACAAAACAGAAATCTACCCACAAAACACAGGTGGGGAAAAGGCTGCCTAAGTATGATTATCAATCAGAGACAACGATAGACAGCTGCCTCTGATTGAGAACCACACACGGCCAAACACAAAGAAATAGAAAACATAGAAATAAGAAACTAGACTGCCCTCCCTAGTTACACCCTGGCCTAACCAAAATAGAGAATAAAGACGACTATGGCCAGGGCGTGACAGTACCCCCCCCCCAAAGGTGCAGACTCCGGCCGCAAAACCCGACTCTAAAGGGGAGGGTCCAGGTGGGCCTCCTTTACGGCGGCGGCTCTGGTGCGAGACGTACGGGCAGTCTGGTACGTGGAGCTGCCATAGGGCTCACCAGGCTGGGGAGACATACTAGAGGATTAGTTCTGGGCGCAGGCACAGGACTCACCCGGCTGGAGAGACATACAGGAGGCCCTGTCCTTGGCAGAGGCACCGGATAGACTGGGCCGTGGAGGCGCACTGGAGGTCCCGAGCTAAGAGCCTGCACAACCCGTCCTGGCTGGATGGTGACTTTTGCCCTGCACGTGCGGGGCGCAGGCACAGGACGCACTGGGCTGTGCAGACGCACTGGAGACACAGTGCGCAGAGCCGGCGCAGGATATCCCGGGCCGCAGAGACGTACTGGCGGCCAGACGCGCTGAGCCGGCATCCTCTGACCTGGCTGGATGCCCACTCTAGCCCGGCCGATTCGAGGAGCTGGAAGGTAGCGCACTGGGCTGTGCACGCACACTGGAGACACCGTGCTCTCCACCGCATAACACGGTGCCTGACCAGTACAACGCTCCCTCTGGCAAGCACGGGGAGTTAGCTCAGGTCTCCAACCTGGCTCACCCAATCTCCCCCCCCCCAATTTTTTTTGTAGTGGCCTCCCGGTCTTTAGTGCCAGCCTTGTCCCCGTGTAATCTTTGGCCCTTTTACCAGCTGCCTCCGCCTTCCTGGCTGCTTCGACCTGCTCCCATGGCAGGCAATCTTTTCCGGCCAGGATCTCCTCCCACGTGTAGGATCCGTTACCGTCCAGGATGTCCTCCCATGTCTAGTGCTCCTTACCACACTGCTTGGTCCTTTGGTGGTGGGTAGTTCTGTCACGCTCGACTGAAGAAGAGGACCAAAGCGCAGCGTGGTACATGTTCATGATTATTTATTTAAACTGAACACTGAAACAAAATAACAAAGTGGAACAAAACAAAAAAAAGCTGCCTAAGTATGATTCTCAATCAGAGACAACGATAGACAGCTGCCTCTGATTGAGAACCACACCCGGCCAAAGAAATAGAAAACATAGAAATAAAGAAACTCGACTGCCCATCCTAGTCCCACCCCGGCCTAACCAAAATAGAGAGAAAAAAACATACTGTTGTTGGTGCTGTTAAATTTCTAAGGATTTCTACACTTAAGTCTTACCAAGTGTTTATAGTGCATTTCCTCATCCAGGGGAATGGAAAAAACATCCACCCTGCTGTGATGGATTGTTCTGTGTGTCTCATACCACCTGAAATATTGGAGGTGTAGTCAAGGCCCTTGGTATTGGCTGTGTGGTGTGCACAGCCGTGACCACAGCCAGGAGACATGGCGGCAAACCTGGACCAGGAACAGAGATATATCCCCCACAACCGAGCCATGAAGAGAATAACACAGGCCCAGAAACTGGGAATCAACCACTGTGGGAGTGTGAGAGGAGAGGATATGGCATACTGGAAGGTAGCCAAGTGCTACTGCAAAAACCAAGCACTCTCAGTCAAATCAGTAGCTGGTTACTACAGATAAGTAGAAGTCGATTGTCTTAGAATGCATTTTTCTGAGTGTTACTCAGTGCTATTAAGTGAGTAATTAGTTAGAATTATTATGATTTAGTTAAATAGGTTATCAATGGTTATTATCAAACAGGATACTGTTAAATTCAGCCAAATATTTTTATGAAGCCTCTCTCCTTTACTCTCTAGTGCTGTAGTTTGAGTGGACTTGACCTCAAGTCCTCAATGGCCGGTCCCCTGAAAATACTTCATCCACCTCTCGGTCTCTTAATGAAAACCAAGCCACTGTTTCTATCATCAATCACACTTGATCCAAGTCTCTGAGAACCCCCAGGAGAAGACCTGACAGGTAGACATAGGAGTAATAAAGAAGACAAACAGTGTCACAGTGAAACAGAGAATAAAAACACAAAGGCCTGTTGTGTCCCCCTGTGTGTCTCTGTGTCAAGCTTTCCCTTATCAATGTAATTCACGGAGCCGTGGTTTCTATGCTGTAATTGCAACCCTGGATCAGATCTAAATGCATTTGTATCTCTTTGCATTATTTGTATTTGCATTATCTAACATTCTCAGAAATTATTGTGGCGGCATAAATGTGCTAAAAAATCTAATAAAATGGGGGTTATTAAAAACAGGCTTAATTGCTCTCGCCTGCAGCGGCACCAGACTTTATGACGGCAACTATACTTGCAGAAATATATGATCTTATTAGGCCTATATACCATTGACTTTATTGTAAACAATTTATCACACTAAAAAGTATGCTCAGCTCTACCCTTTATATATTGGCGTGTGTAATATGCTTTTCTGTCTTTAATTCAGCTTTTAATCAGGGGCTCACAGCTAAGCTGTGAAACCTGTAGTTATTCTTAGATATTTTTTCCCTCTTGACATAGTCAAAAAGCTCAATAACTTTTCTAATTTGGCACACAGAAACCAGAAGCCATGAGTAACTTGGTCAAGAATAATGGCACCAATTGGCCTATAGGTGGCGTTGTTACAAGCAGTCTCACTTAAACCCTCATATCCACCTCCCTGTTTTACCTAAAAACTTAAAGACTTGAAACTTTGTATGTAGGTGTCTTTCTTTATACTGAACAAATTTGCCTCAAGGACACACAAGGTTCATTAGGATAGATTTTCCTCCATCTTGGACGTACGTATTTTCATGAACCACATGTCCAAATAACACTAGCTTCGGTATGTAGACCCATGGTACATATCTTAAGTTTGAGAAAAGCTAAGGGATTAGGTAAGAGAGTGCTGAGTAATACACAGGAGCGAAGAACCGCCCTTGATTTTCTGACTGGCCAGTTCCCCTCAATCCACTGGGATTCTCTGCCTCTAACCCTATTATGGGGGCTGAGTCACTGGCTTACTGGTGCTCTACCATGCCATCCCTGGGAGGGGTGCATCACTTGAGTGGGTTGAGTCACTGAAGTGATCTTCCTGTCTGGGTTGGCGCCCCCTCTGGTTCGTGCTGTGGGGGAGATCTTTGTGGACTATACTCGGCTTTGTCTCAGGGTAGGAAGTTGGTGGTGGTTTAAAGACATCCCTCTAGTGGTGTGGGGGCTGTGCTTCGGAAAAGTGGGTGGGATTATATCCTGCCTGGTTGGCCCTGTCCAGACGTATTGTCGGAAATCAGATTTTACATGTCCATTTAAATCCTTTGTAAATCCACTTCACCATGTCCTATCAACTTGAAGCTTTTTAGGGCCATCAAAGACATTATCATGTTGAACCATGTGAAATTGAGGCATCAATAACTTGAAAAATTAACTATTAACAATTCCCTTTTTTTAACTATGTAATGCTAATGCTTAAAATAACCATATGACATTTTCTCATGGACTAAAAGTCAGATTCACTCCAAATTTGGTATTTTTAAAATTTGATCTAGTTTTAGAAAATAACATTGATGCATTCAAAGATAGCTGCCCTAGCAGGTCCACAGACGATGCAATCGCCATCATACTGCACACTGCCGTGTTCCATCTGGACAAGAGGAATACCTATGTAAGAATGCATTCAACACCATAGTACCCTCAAAGCTCATTATCAAGCTGGAGGTCCTGGGCCTCAACCCTGCCCTGTGCAATTGGGTCCTGGACTTTCCGATGAGCCGCCCCCAGGTGGTGAAGGTAGGAAACAACATCTCCACCTTGCTGGCTCTCAACACTGGGGCCCCACAAGGGTGCGTGCTCAGCCCCCTCCTGTACTCACTGTTCACCAATGACTGTGTGGCCATGGACGCCTCCAACTAAATCATCAAGTTTGCAGACGACACAACAGTAGTGGGCTTGATTACCAACAACAGCGAGGGCACTCGGAAAACAACCTCTCACTCAACGTCAACAAAACAAAGGAGTTCATCGTGGATTTCATGAAACAGCAGAGGGAGCACCCCCTTATCCACATCAAAGGGACAACAGTGGAGAAAGTGGAACATTTTAAGTTCCTCGGCATACACAACAAACGACAAACTGAAATGGTCCACCCACACAGACAGTGTGGTGAAGATGGCGCAACAGCGCCTCTTCAACCTCAGGAGGTTGAAGAAATTTGGCTTGTCACTCAAAACCCTCACTAACTTCTACAGACCCACAATCGAGAGCATCCTATTGGGCTGTATCACAGCCTGGTACGGCAACTGCTCCGCCCTCAACGGCAAGGCTCTCCAGAGGGTGGTGTGGTCTGCACAACGCATTACAAGGGGCAAACTATCTGCCCTCCATGACACCTATACCACCAGATGTCACAGGAAGGAAGGCAAAAAGGCAAAAAAATATCATCAAAGACAACAACCACCCGAGCCACTGCCTGTTCACACTGCTACCTTCCAGAAGGCGAGGTCAGAACAGATGCATCAAACCTGGGACTGAGAGACTGAAGAATAGCTTCTATCTCAAGGCCATCAGTCTGCTAAACAGCATTCACTAACTCAGAGAGGCTGCTGCCTACATGGAGAACCAATCACTGACCACTTTAACAAGTGGATTACTAGTCACTTTAAACCATGCCACTTTAAATAATGCCACTTTAATAATGTTTACATAGCTTACATTACTCATATCATATGTATATACTGTATTTTATACCACCTAATTGCACCGTGCCTATGCCGCTCAGCCTCGGCCATCACTAATCCATGTATTCTTATGTACCTATTCTCATTCACCCCTTTTATATTTGTGTGTATTAGGTAGTTGTTGGGGAATTGTTAGTTTACTTGTTAGATATTACTGCACTGTCAGAACCAGAAGCACAAGCATTTCGCGACACTCGCATTAACATCTGCTAACCATGTGTATGTGGCCAATAAAATTTGATTTGATTTGATTAGATGCATATTAGCACTTCCGCTAATATGCTAAAATATGCACACAAAAAATATTCTAATGTTCCATGGGACCAAATTACACCACATTTAGAATGTAGACCCATGGTACATGTCTTAACTTAGCTAAGGGATTGGTCAAAAAATTGATGAGTTATTGACCAATCAAAAATGCAGATTTTACATGTCCATTTAAAGCACTCTAAATCCATTCCACGGTGGCCTGTCAACTTGAAATTTGTCATCGCTATCACAGATGTTCCTAAGATGAACACATTGTTATTTATATATTGAAAAACAAGGAAACTATTACAGTGCCTTTCAAAAATATTCATCCCCTTTTGCATTTTTCCTATTTTGTTGCATTACAACCTATAATTTGAACAGATTTTTATTTGGATTTCATGTAATGGACAAACACAAAATAGTCAAAATTTCTGAAGTGAAATGAAAAAAAATACTGGTTTCAAAATATTAAAAAAATATAAAAATGTGGAAAAGTGGTGCGTGCATATCTATTCACCCCCTTTGCTATGAAGCCCCTAAATAAGATCTGGTGCAACTATCTTCAGAAGTCACATAATTAGTTAAATAAAGTCCACCTGTGTGCAATCTAAGTGTCACATGATATGTCACATGATCTCAGTATATATTCACATGTTCTGAAAGGCCCCAGAGTCTGCAACACCACTAAACAAGCTGCACCATGAAGACCATGGAGCTCTCCAAACAGGTCAGGGACAAAGTTGTGGAGAAGTACAGATGGGGGTTGGGTTATAAAAAAATATCTGAAACTTTGAACATCCCACAGAGCATCATTAAATCCATTATTAAAAAATTTTAAGAATATGGCAACACAACAAACCTGCCAAGAGAGGGCCGCCCACCAAAACTCACGGACGAGGCAAGGAGGGCATTAATCAGAGAGGCAACAAAGAGACCAAAGATAACCCTGAAGGAGCTGCAAAGCTCCACAGCGGAGATAGGAGTATCTGTCCATAGGACCACTTTAAGCCGATCACTCCACAGAGCTGGGCTTTATGGAAGAGTGGCCAGAAAAAAAGCCATTGCTTAAAGAAAAAAATAAACAAACACATTTGGTGTTCGCCAAAAGGTATGTGAGAGACTCCCCAAACATATGGAAGAAGCTACTCTGGTCAGATGAGACTAAAATTGAGCTTTTTGGCCATCAAGGAAAATGTCTGGCACAAACCCAGCCCCTCTCATCGACCCGAGAACACCAAGGATGGTGGTGGCAGCATCACGCTGTGTGGATGTTGTTTATCGGCAGGGACTGGAAAACTGGTCAGAATTTAAGGAAAGATGGATGCCGCTAAATACAGGGAAATTCTTGAGGGAAACCTGTTTCAGTCTTCCAGACATTTGAGACTGGGATGGCGGTTCACCTTCCAGCATGACAATGACCCAAAGCACACTGCTAATGCAACACATGAGTGGTTTAAGGGGAAACATTTAAATGTCTTGGAATGGCCTAGTCAAAGCCCAGACCTCAATTCAATTGACAATCTTTGGTATGACTTAAAGATTGCTGTACACCAGCGGAACCCATCCAACTTGAAGGAGCTGGAGCAGTTTTGACATGAAGAATGGGCAAAAATCCCAGTGGCTAGATGTGCCAAGCTTATAGAGACATACCCCAAGAGACTTGCAGCTGTAATTACTGCGAAAGGTGGCTCTACAAAGTATTGACTTTGAGGGGGTGAATAGTTTTGCACGCTCAAGTTTTCTGTTTTTTGTGTCTAATTTCTTGTTTGTTTCATGATAAAAAATATGTAGCATCTTCAAAGTGGTAGGCATGTTGTGTAGATCAAATGATACAAACCCCCCAAAAATTGTTGTAAGGCAACAAAATAGGAAAAATGCCAAGGGGGGTGAATGCTTTTGCAAGCCACTGTAGCAACTCATTCTTTGCATATTTAACGCTAATGCTCAAAATCATCTTCTCCTCATGAACCATACTTCAGATTCACTCCAGATTTTGGATTTTAACTCATGAATGAACATACAGGAAGGTAGTTCCTACATTATAGAGTGCTTGCTTTGTTATCCAACTGATCTTGTGTCCATTCTGTCATCCTATGAACCCTGTTCCTTGCTGCTCGTAGCTATATTTGCATGTTATATTGATCTAGTTTTCCAAAAGTTGGACAAGTTCACTTGCCCTTAGTTCTCTTCCTGTAATCCTTGAGTAGTCACTATACAGTAGGCGAGGTGTCGGCAGTGTTAGTCCCTCCGATGAGGAATGGTGTCATAAGAGAAATCAAGCTTCCTTAAATATCCTATCTGGCAACTGACACAGCTGATGGTGAATAACAACGACCAGCTGATCTTGGAATATATGTGTCTGTGATGATAATGCTGAGTGAGAATTGCCCCAATCCACAGCACGCAGGGCTGACGGAATTGCCCAAGACAGGCCTAGAGACCCACAGCATTGGTAGGTATAATTGGATGCTGAGATAAGTTGTTAGCTTTCTGCACTTTATTGATTTCAGCAACAGTGCAAAGCGTCACAGATAGCACAATTCATGGCCAAACCTTTCATCACACATAATTGATTAAACAGCATTGCTTTACAGGGAATATAAATGCTGACCAGATAATCAAACTGTGTGAGTGAGTCACACTGGAATTGCCTTTGCATCTACAAACCTGACCATAACCTCAGCTAACACTCATTACCCCAGTCCAGTGCATTGACCATAAAGATTGTATTTTTGCAGAAGAAATCCACACATTATGCTCGAAGAGTCTATGGTTGCCTCCAATGCATCCCTATAAGGAGCAGTTCAACTGTCCACAATCCTCATGTCCATATTGTTGACGATCTCAACCTGTCCTTCCATGAGCTGTAGCTGGTTATCTTTTGAGGGTAGCTCCCTGTTTCTGATATCCAATAATATACAGTATATCACAAAAGTGAGTACACCCCTCACATTTTTGTAAATATTTGAATATATCTTTTCATGTGACAACACCGAAGAAATGACACTTTGCTACAATGTAACACAGCCATTAATATCTAAACTGCTGGCAACAAAAGTGAGTACACCCCTAAGTGAAAATGTCCAAATTGGGCCCAATTAGCCATTTTCCCTCCCCGGTGTCATGTGACTCATTAGTGTTACAAGGTTTCAGGTGTGAATGGGGAGCAGGTGTGTTAAATTTGGTGTCATCGCTCTCACACTCCCTCATACTGACTGGTCACTGGAAGTTCAACATGGCACCTCATGGCAAAGAACTCTCTGAGGATCTGAAAAAAATAATTGTTGCTCTACATAAAGATGGCCTGGGCTATAAGAAGATTGCCAAGACCCTGAAACTGAGCTGCAGCACGGTGGCCAAGACCATACAGAGGTTTAACTGGACAGGGTCCACTCAGAACAGGCCTCACCATGGTCGACCAAAGAAGTTGAGTGCACGTGCTCAGCGTCATATCCAGAGGTTGTCTTTGGGAAATAGACGTATGAGTGCTGCCAGCATTGCTGCAGAGGTTGAAGGAGTGGGGGGTCAGCCTGTCAGTGCTCAGACCATACGCCGTACACTGCATCAAATTGGTCTGCATGGCTGTCGTCCCAGAAGGAAGCCTCTTCTAAAGATGATGCACAAGAAAGCCCGCAAACATTTTGCTGAAGACAAGCAGACTAAGGACATGGATTACTGGAACCATGTCCTGTGGTCTGATGAGACCAAGATATACTTATTTGGTTCAGACGGTGTCAAGCATGTGTGGCGGCAACCAGGTGAGTACAAAGACAAGTGTGTCTTGCCTACAGTCAAGCATGGTGGCGGGAGTGTCATGGTCTGGGGCTGCATGAGTGCTGCCGGCACTGGGGAGCTACAGTTCATTGAGGGAACCATGAATGCCAACATGTACTGTGACGTACTGAAGCAGAGCATGATCCCCTCCCTTCGGAGACTGGGCCGCAGGGCAGTATTCCAACATGATAACAACCCCAAACACACCTCCAAGACGACCACTGCCTTGCTAAAGAAGCTGAGGGTAAAGGTGATGGACTGGCCAAGCATGTCTCCAGACCTAAACCCTATTGAGCATTTGTGGGGCATCCTCAAACAGAAGGTGGAGGAGTGCAAGTTCTCTAACATCCACCAGCTCCGTGATGTCGTCATGGAGGAGTGGAAGAGGACTCCAGTGGCAACCTGTGAAGCTCTGGTGAACTCCATGCCCAAGAGGGTTAAGGCAGTGCTGGAAAATGATGGTGGCCACACAAAATATTGACATTTTGGGCCCAATTTGGACATTTTCACTTAGGGGTGTACTCACTTTTGTTGCCAGCGGTTTAGACATTAATGGCTGTGTGTTGAGTTATTTTGAGGGGACAGCAAATTTACACTGTTATACAAGCTGTACACTCACTACTTTACATTGTAGCCAAGTGTCATTTCTTCAGTGTTGTCACATGAAACGATATACTCAAATATTTACAAAAATGTGAGGGGTGTACTCACTTTTGTGATGTACTATAACTGTTTCTAGATCCCTGTTTCATCATCATGACCACTTAACATGATTGAGACCATTGACATGGAATTGATGGAGTGTGTCTTTTGAAATGAATACTGAAATATGTATATATGTATGTATGTATGTATGTATGTATGTATGTATGTATGTATGTATGTATGTATGTATGTATGTATGTATGTATGTATGTATGTATGTATGTATGTATGTATGTATGTATGTATGTATGTATGTATGTATGTATGTATGTATACTGCTCAAAAAAATAAAGGGAACACTTAAACAACACAATGTAACTCCAAGTCAATCACACTTCTGTGAAATCAAACTGTCCACTTAGGAAGCAACACTGATTGACAATAAATGTCACATGCTGTTGTGCAAATGGAATAGACAACAGGTGGAAATTATAGGCAATTAGCAAGACACCCCCAATAAAGGAGTGGTTCTGCAGGTGGGGACCACAGACCACTTCTCAGTTCCTATGCTTCCTGGCTGATGTTTTGGTCACTTTTGAATGCTGGTGATGCTTTCACTCTAGTGGTAGCATGACACGGAGTCTACAACCCACACAAGTGGCTCAGGTAGTGCAGCTCATCCAGGATGGCACATCAATGCGAGCTGTGGCAAGAAGGTTTGCTGTGTCTGTCGGTGTAGTGTCCAGAGCATGGAGGCGCTACCAGGAGACAGGCCAGTACATCAGGAGATGTGGAGGAGGCCGTAGGAGGGCAACAACCCAGCAGCAGGACCGCTACCTCCACTTTTGTGCAAGTAGTAGCAGGAGGAGCACTGCCAGAGCCCTGCAAAATGACCTCCAGCAGGCCACAAATGTGCATGTGTCTGCTCAAACGGTCAGAAACAGACTCCATGAGGGTGGTATGAGGGCCCGACGTCCACAGGTGGGGGTTGTGCTTACAGCCCAATACCATGCAGAAGGTTTGTCATTTGCCAGAGAACACCAAGATTGGCAAATTCGCCACTGGCGCCCTGTGCTCTTCACAGATGAAAGCAGGTTCACACTGAGCACTTGTGACAGACGTGAAAGTCTGGAGATGCCGTGGAGAACGTTCTGCTGCCTGCAACATCCTCCAGCATGACCGGTTTGGCGGAGGGTCAGTTATGGTGTGGGGTGCCATTTCTTTGGGGGGCCGCACAGCCCTCCATGTGCTCGCCAGAGGTAGCCTGACTGCCATTAGGTACCGAGATGAGATCCTCAGACCTCTTGTGGGACCATATGCTGGTGCGGTTGGCCCTGGGTTCCTCCTAATGCAAGACAATGCTAGACCTCATGTGGCTGGAGTGTGTCAGCAGTTCCTGCAAGAGGTAGGCATTGATGCTATGGACTGGCCCGCCCGTTCCCCAGACCTGAATCCAATTGAGCACATCTGGGACATCATGTCTCGCTCCATCCACCAACGCCACGTTGCACCACAGACTGTCCAGGAGTTGGCGGATGCTTTAGTCCAGGTCTGGGAGGACCTGGACTTTGAAGGACATTACATCAAAGTTGGATCAGCCTGTAGTGTGGTTTTCCACTTTAATTTTGAGTGTGACTCAACATCCAGACCTCCATGGGTTGATAAATTTGATTTCCATTGATAATTTTTGTGTGATTTTGTTGTCAGCACATTCAACTATGTAAAGAAAAAAGTATTTAATAAGAATATTTCATTCATTCAGATCTAGGATGTGTTATTTTAGTGTTCCCTTTATTTTTTTGAGCAGTGTATATTGAGCAATAGTAGTGAGATTCACCTTACGTAAAAAATGGCAAGCTTTATTTCCTATCATATCCTACAGAATTGGAATACAGATCCCTCCAATTGTCTGGATTTTAAGTATTTAAGAGTGTAAGAAATACTACAAGACATCCACCATGACGTTCATTAGACTAAGTGAGAACCACAACACTGCACATATCTAGTTTACACTTTGAATCTCACTATGATAATGTAAATACAGAATGCATCCTGCATATTCCCTATTCCCCCTGTGCATGTGAATATAAATTGAATCAAAGGAAATACATGACCCTGGTAGATGTGTATGTCTACTGTAACATTGTCAGTGAAAGGAACTGCTGGCATTTCATAGGCTGATTATTTATGAATTATTTTCATGAACATTTTGTCTCTGTTGACAGTATAGTAGCCTAATTTTATGGGATCCCCATTTCAATGAATTGTGACAAAATGTCAGCTCGCTTATTGATTAAAAGGTTGGCAACTGCTTTAGACTCCAGAAAATGGAAATCACAATCCAATTATATAGACCTTTTAACTCTGCTAATTCCATTTGTGAGTATGACTGGTTTGGCTGTATTCATAACTCGATTACGATAAAGCTACACAGTCATGTTAATAAGATCTTCACTTATTGCTGCCTTCCTTTATCAGATTGCTTCTTCAGTCAATTAAAAAACGGTGCTTAGTTATTCCTGAACACAGCAGTGCTGACAAATATGATCAAACTGAACTTCAATGGAAAAAAGCAGGAGAGTGTCTCCCACGCTTGGCAAATCATTAACTAGAAATGCCATGGGGCATATATAAGGGCTGAGAGGACACTGGAGAAAATACCCAATACCCACAAAACCCTTGTGCCAACTTTATTCTCAAGGCTGAAACCAGGAGCAGGTTTCTTGTTTAAATCATAGTTTGAAATGCCAATTGCCCTCTTCGCTTTTTTATTCCGTAATAATTAACTAGGCAGACAATTATCTTCCCAGGTACCAGAACGATGACAAAATGAGTGTGTCTTATGAAAGGTGATAATAAAAAGCCCTTTAACGTGACAAATTAAAGTGTCATTAACATGTCCTCTTCTTCTTTTTCAGTCTCTCATCTGAAGCTAATGAGCAGAGAGGGAGGAGAAAAAAAACGAACATATTACTGTCGGCATGTAACCTTTTAATGTCCGATTATCATCCAGTGGCAGGTTGGGTTTGCTTTAGGTGACTTGTTCTTCAACATATAGAAAGGTCATGCTAAAAGCCACGCAACTGTGCCTATTTTCTCTTTATAAAACCTACAGGCCCTATAGTTCAAGCCAACACCACACCAAGTGTGTGATTAAATTCAAGTTGAAACCCCACAAGGTGATCGGTATTCAATAATTTTTAGTATGTCTGTTACTGTAACACAAAGACTACATGACAGCGTAGCAGGAAAAAATATCCAGGGAATAACTGGAGTAGCACAATAAATCAAATCAAATCAAATCAAATTTTATTTGTCACATACACATGGTTAGCAGATGTTAATGCGAGTGTAGCGAAATGCTTGTGCTTCTAGTTCCGACAATGCAGTAATAACCAACAAGTAATCTAACTAACAATTCCAAAACTACTGTCTTATACACACAAGTGTAAGGGGATAAAGAAAATGTACATAAAGATAAGTGATGGTACAGAGCAGCATAGGCAAGATACAGTAGATGGTATCGAGTACAGTATATACATATGAGATGAGTATGTAAACAAAGTGGCATAGTTAAAGTGGCTAGTGATACATGTATTACATAACGATGCAGTGGATGATATAGAGTACAGTATATACGTATACATATGAGATGAATAATGTAGGGTATGTAAACATTATATTAGGTAGCATTGTTTAAAGTGGCTAATGATATATTTTACATCATTTCCCATCAATTCCCATTATTAAAGTGGCTGGAGTTGAGTCAGTGTGTTGGCAGCAGCCACTCAATGTTAGTGGTGGCTGTTTAACAGTCTGATGGCCTTGAGATAGAAGCTGTTTTTCAGTCTCTCGGTCCCAGCTTTGATGCACCTGTACTGACCTCGCCTTCTGGATGATAGCGGGGTGAACAGGCAGTGGCTCGGGTGGTTGTTGTCCTTGATGATCTTTATGGCCTTCCTGTAACATCGGGTGGTGTAGGTGTCCTGGAGGGCAGGTAGTTTGCCCCCGGTGATGCGTTGTGCAGACCTCACTACCCTCTGGAGAGCCTTACGGTTGTGGGCGGAGCAGTTGCCATACCAGGCGGTGATACAGCCCGCCAGGATGCTCTCGATTGTGCATCTGTAGAAGTTTGTGAGTGCTTTTGGTGACAAGCCGAATTTCTTCAGCCTCCTGAGGTTGAAGAGGCGCTGCTGCGCCTTCTTCACCCACGACTGCGTGGCCACGCATGGAGGCGTGCGTGGCCACGCAGTCGTGGGTGAACAGGGAGTACAGGAGAGGGCTCAGAACGCACCCTTGTGGGGCCCTAGTGTTGAGGATCAGCGGGGTGGAGATGTTGTTGCCTACCCTCACCACTTGGGGGCGGCCCGTCAGGAAGTCCAGTACCCAGTTGCACAGGGCGGGGTCGAGACCCAGGGTCTCGAGCTTGATGATGAGCTTGGAGGGTACTATGGTGTTAAATGCTGAGCTGTCGTCGATGAATAGCATTCTCACATAGGTATTCCTCTTGTCCAGATGGGTTAGGGCAGTGTGCAGTGTGGTTGAGATTGCATCGTCTGTGGACCTATTTGGGCGGTAAGCAAATTGGAGTGGGTCTAGGGTGTCAGGTAGGGTGGAGGTGATATGGTCCTTGACTAGTCTCTCAAAGCACTTCATGATGACGGAAGTTACCTTAGCTTTCTTGGGAACAGGAACAATGGTGGCCCTCTTGAAGCATGTGGGAACAGCAGACTGAGATAGGGATTGATTGAATATGTCCCTAAACACACCAGCCAGCTGGTTCTGTATGTTCTGAGGGCGCGGCTGGGCATGCCGTCTGGGCCTGCAGCCTTGCGAGGGTTAACACGTTTAAATGTTTTACTCACCTCGGCTGCAGTGAAGGAGAGTCCGCATGTTTTCGTTGCAGGCCGTGTCAGTGGCACTGTATTGTCCTCAAAGCGAGCAAAAAAGTTATTTAGTCTGCCTGGGAGCAAGACATCCTGGTCCGTGACTGGGCTGGTTTTCTTTTTGTAGTCCGTGATTGACTGTAGACCCTGCCACATACCTCTTGTGTCTGAGCCATTGAATTGAGATTCTACTTTGTCTCTATACTGACGCTTAGCTTGTTTGATAGCCTTGCGGAGGGAATAGCTGCACTGTTTGTATTCGGTCATGTTTCCAGTCACCTTGCCCTGATTAAAAGCAGTGGTTCACGCTTTCAGTTTCACGCGAATGCTGCCATGACCACCTACCAAAAGGCAAAAGGCCTCCTGTGGGGACTGGGATAAAAAAAATAATAATAATAATAAACATATATAAATAAAATCAAATGTAATAATAAACATGGAGCACAATAGAAAAAAAGTGTCTATGGTCCACCAATGTGTATTTACAAACCAAGAAGAGGCCAGCAGACAGCCTCTACCATCATAACGGAATGAATCACAATAAGAAATGTCCCGTTAATTATACCCACACACACTGAAAGGCCTTAGTTAAGAGATTGAATAGCAGTGAAATCTGCTCCATGCCTAGCGATTTTCCTCAGGCGAAATGAACGATGCTGCGCATAATGGAGGTTTACAGCTGAGTCTTTTGTTTTCAACATCACAATGCATCCATTGTTTATGTTCTACTTAACACACTGGAAAAACTCAGAAATCCCAAACACTGGCAAAACTGTAACGTCACATAACTTCAATCTCTTGTCCCCCCCCCCTCCATTGAATAATTGTTTGTTTTTTATTCTCATCAAACATTACAGAGATTCATCTTGGCATCGTTAATGTTTCTCCCCTTTGGATTGTTTGTATTTTATCTTCTGTTTCACACAATATGCCTAGTCAGGTTTGATCGTGACAACAGCACAAACTGCCATGTCTCTCAGCGGAGGGCATTATTGGATTGAATGCAGGTCCTGTTTTCCTGGTTGGCACTTCAGTTAGTCAAATGCTGTGGTTCATCTTGTAGGTGTGAACTGAAAATGACATTTGGATAGGAGAGTTACTTTTTTTAATGGCTCAATGAGTGGAGGGCCCTGTAATATGCATGTGTGCTTTTAAGAGATTATACAGTTTGGCCTATGTGGACAGACTTTTTTTGCACTATAATACTGAAAATGCTAAATCAGGAAAATTTGAATACCATTAGAACATTATAAAGATAAAAGAGATACCTAGTCAGCTGCACAACTGAATGCATTCAACCAAAATGTGTCTTTCCCATTTAACCCAACCCCTCTGAATCAGAGAGGTGCGGGGGGGCTGCCTTAATCGACGTCTACATCATCCGGACCCAGGGATTCATTGATGTTGGGGGTTAATTGCCTTGCTCAAGGGCAGAAGGGCAGATTTTTCCACCTTGCCGGATTTGAACCAGCGAACTTTCGGTTATTGACCCAATGCTCTCAACTGCTAGGCTACCTGACGCCTTTATTATCCATTATTATCCATCCTTTTGAATGTTATATTGGATATGAAATTCTAATATCTGTGAGTAAGCCCTCTTACCAATAATGGCATGGACATTACATCACAGTACTACTTTCGCTTTATTAAAATCTATGCCAATATACAGTAAGTATCATCATCACCGCTGTGAGGTATTACTAGGATGGCATGGTATGAGTGTAGGCTGAGCTGGTACAGCAGCAGCCCGTGTCTGACCGTGCCAACATAGAAAACTCCTGGCAGTGTTAGAGCCACCCAGTCCATCCTCCTGGCTGGCACAGAGAGAGGATAATCACCTTGGGGTCACTGAGCTGCAGTGAGACCTGGTATGCGTCCCAAATGGCACCCTATTCCCTATATAGGGCACTTTTTTTTTACCAGAAGGGATGCAGACCCGCTGCAGCCTGCAGACAACAAACAGGCCACATGTGTCCCTCCTGGTCCTGCTGTGTCACCTGGGGGTTAGGCTCCACTATGTTCCAGGGGGTTAGGATTCACCATCCTCTGACATCTGCTGCTACCAATATCTCTAATTGCAGAATTGGCTCAAATATAGACAGACCCTGAAAAATATGTGTCCCATCTTTTTAATCTCATGAAAGGAGAGCATCATTGTCAGATCTGGGACAAATACATTTTGTGATGTTTTTTGATGGTATCAAATATGTTGTTCATGTATCAATATTTCTCAATATATGCATTATTCTTGACTTCCTTTTTCACTCTTACTTAGATTGTCATCTGTGAGACTACATTGGTGAAGGTCAGTCACCAGGCATGCTTCCTGTCGGAGATCCTCTGTGTATTCATGGAGATTGGGTGTTCAGGGGAAAGACCGACCGGCTGGATTCAGACATGCCAGACCGACAGATGTTGAGGATATCACCTTTGCCTTTTGCAGGCTCTTTTTTATTACATACCAGATTTCAAATAAAATAAAATAAAATAAAATATATATATATATGGTTCAGAACAGACAGGGCTTCCAAAAGTTCAGGGCCCAACTGAAAGACATCCTGCTCTAAAAGCATCGTCCAAAGAGAAAACAATAGTAAGGGCTGCAGGGTTGAAGACTCTTAATGGCCTCATTATGACTGCAGATTGTAGCGGAATGGAAAGAGATGCAGCCAAGAGGGGGTGAATTGAAAACAGCGATCACCTGCTCTCCCCTTTCTTTGGTTAGGGACCCCAATCAATACCTTACAATTGGGTTAATGCAGTCTCTTAAAAACACACTATTCATTCACTCTAAACTGCACAGATAATTGGTTCCCAGTGTCTGCATAGTGAGGGGTAGTGGACTGGAGTTAGAATGAGGCCTGGTGCCCTCTGTTGGAGTTATCTCACACAGTGTTCACTTGGTCAACAACGATATTGACTAAAATATTCGTCAAACACCTATTTTTCACTGTCAATTGATGGGACTATAACTGACTAAATAAACCTAGAAAGATCAAGGACTAAAAAACAATAAATTATTTTTCATTTCAGTTGACTAAAACGAGACTTTATCTTTGTGACTGAAATCTGACAACTACGTGCACGAGACAAGAGTTTTTGGAGAGATTGAGAGCTTGTCAGCGATAAGCACTATTAATATTAGCAGCACAGACGCGCAGCGTAGGTCTGTTTAACAGTGGGAAGGACGACGCACACCCGGCACGGCACACACAGCCTATATCAACTGGTGAGCTGTGGGGGAGCAAGAGATGAGTGTGGGCAGACAGGCTCCGCTCCGACTCCACCTCCGCCTCCGATTATACACATCACGTAGGCGACTCTTGCTTCCCGGTAGCTAACCAGACACCACCAGCCTTATACTTAGCTACCCTTTGCCTGGTTATTAGAAACACAAGCTGCCTTACGAAAAAAATACTATATCAGCATTGAGTTTAATAGTAAAACAACAGTGTAGCTCTGTGTTTCTCTCGTTGAGTATAGAAAAGTAGGCTGTCTTTTAATTTGTAGTCTCGCTCAACCCTCCTACTTTCACCACTGCATTTCATAGCCACATTTTTTTCTTTCTATCATGCATTGGCGGGACGTATTTGAAAATTATAAAGCATATATCGGGTTGCTTTAAAACTAGGCTACTTGTGGACCGGACCAGCAACCATATGTTTAGGCTACCTGCTGTTCAGTCATGTTACCTCATTAGGTAGCTATAGCTAACAACCTGGGGGGCATTCAGCAGGATGCAACGTTTTGGAACGTTCAGATAGAAAATTGCTATGTAAAACAAATATGCCTCACATGTTGAATAAGGTATAAGGTTGGCTCTATTCATGGAATTTCTATCTGCAACATTTGAGAACATTTTTACAAAGGAACGTGCCCCTGGTAACATTACCAGTAGCCTACATGAAAACATTTAGTGGCACAGAAGAAAGGAAAAGGGATAGCAAAACATTTATTGACTAATTTCCTCTTGCCACTACACTATATCTGACTGGGTAAATAACTTTATTTTGACTTAATGTGTACCAGTGACTCAGACCGGCACTTGGACCAGGACGCCAGCACTGGGTGAAACAATCATTTGCTCCCGTTCAAAGTCATTAGCCCCACTTTTGGACATCAATGAGGTTGCTGCGTCTGTGGAACGTTGATAACCAAGTGACAGAAGTACAACCCATACTACTTTGCTAATCACCATCTGGTGATTGTGCTACTCTCTCTCTCACACACTCTCTCTTAATATGCAATATCTACACTGAACAAAAATATAAAAGCGACATGCAACAATTTCAAGATTTTACTGCAACAATTTCAAGATTTTACTGAGTTACATTTCATAGAAGGTAATCAGTCAATGGAAATAAATCTAATCTATGGATTTCACATGACTGGGAACACAGATATGCATCTGTTGGTCACAGATACTTTAATAAAAGGTAGGGGCTTGGATCAGAAAAGCAGCCAGTATCTGGTCTGACAACCATTTGCCTTATGCAACTATTCGCATTGAGTTAATCAGGCTGTTGATGGTGGCCTGTGGAATGTTGTCTCTCTCGCCGTACGCATCGATCCGGAGCATGTTGAATGGGTGACATGTCTGGTGAGTATGCAGGCTATGGAAGAACTGGGACATTTTCAGCTTCCAGGAATTGTGTACAGAGCCTTGCGACAGATCCTTGTGACATGTGGCCTTGCGGCGGATGAATGGCACGACAATGGGCCGCAGGATCTCATCACGGTATATCTGTGCATTCAAATTGCCATAGATAAAATGCAATTGTTTTTGTTGTCCGTAGCTTATGCCTGCCCATACCATAACCCCACCACCACCATGGGGCACACTGTTCACAACTGTGACATCAGCAAACTGTCTGCCATCTGCCTGGTACAGCTAAAACCGGGATTTATCCGTAAAGAGCACACTTCTCCAGCATGGCAGTGGCGATGGCCGGTTGGATGTACTGCCAAATTCTCTAAAACGGAGTTGGAAGTGGCTTCTGGTAGAGAAATTAACTTTCAATTATCTGGCAACAGCTCTGTTGGACATTCCTGCAGTCAGCATGCCAATTGCACGTTCCCTCAAAACTTGAGACATCTGTGGCATTGTGTTGTGTGACAAAACTGCGCATTTTAGAGTGACCTTTTATTGTCCTGTGTAATGATCATGCTGTTTAATCAGCTTCTTGATCATCCACACCTGTCAGGTTAATGGATTATCTTGGCAAAGAAGAAATGCTCACTAACAGGGATGTAAACTAAATTGGGCATAACATTTGAGAGAAATAAGCATTTTGAAACATGAGACCCACACTTTACATGTGATTATATTTTTGTTCAGTATATATAGGCTAAATTAAGAATTTACTTATATATTCTATTATATATTATATTCATATACACAAGTAGGTTTGTCAAATGTCTGCTGTTGGGAAGAGAATAGAATGTTATGCAGAGAAATATGTTGGTTGACAAAGGATATGTATGTGTGTGCATATGGAAGTCAGTGATTTATTTTTACTATAAATTAATGATGCTATACAAATGTGATGTTGGTAAAATGTGACAAAAAGGGCATTTAGTTGACGTGACTACATTTTAAAAAGAGTGCCAAAATCCAATCTCACAGCACAGAGAAAGCCCCTGAAACAATCCCAAAATGTAATGTCTACACCTCTTGTCAAGGATCCATGTTCAGAAGCACTTGGTGAACAAGTTGAGCTGTTTTCCACAGTTGCTGTTATGCCAGCTGTACCAACTCTTTCGGAAAGGCCAATGTATCAGGACATAACAATGCCAGCCCACACAAGCCTGTCATCATTTCCAGTCCTCCGGGGGCGCCAGGGACCTTTCCAGGTTATACAGAAGCCAAGGCCTAACTAATTGATTAATGACGATGCTCATTGTTCAGTTTTTCTCATGGCAAGATGCATAATGTTGATGGAAACCCATTACGTGATGGGAAAAACATTGTTTACGACATATCCTACATTGCTCTGTTATATGGACATATTTTAAAAGCTACATTACATGACCAAAAGAATGTGGACACCTGCTTGTCGAACATCTCATTCCAAAATCATGGGCATTAATATGGAGTTGCTGTCATAACAGCTTCCAATCTTCTGGGAAGGCTTTCCACTAGATGTTGGAACTAGATGTTGGAACATTGGTTCGGGGACCTGCTTCCATTCAGCCACAAGAACATTAGTGAGGTCGAGCACTGATGTTGGGCAATTAGGCCTGGCTCGCAGTCGGCATTCCAAATCACGCCAAAGGTGTTCCATGGGGTTGAGGTCAGGGCTCTGTGCAGGCCAGTCAAGTTTTTCCACACCAATCTCAACAAAAATATTTCTGTAGGGATCTCGCTTTGTGTCAAGCAGAAACAGGAAAAGGCCTTCCTCAAACTTTTGCCACAAAGTTGGAAGCACAGAATAGTCTAAAAAGTCATTTTATGCTGTAGCGTTAAGATTTCCCTTCACTGGAATTAAGGAGCCTGAACCATGAAAAACAACTTTACATCAAACTTTGCAGTTGTTACTATGCATTCGGACAAGGTAGCTTTCTCCTAGCATCCGCTAAACCCAGATTCGTCCGTCGGATTGCCAGATGGTGAAGCATGATTAATTACTCCAGAAAACGCATTTCCACTGCTCCAAAATCCAATGGCGGTGAGCTTTACACCACTCCAGCCGACGCCTGGCATTGCGCATTGTGATCTTAGGCTTGTGTGAGGCCGCTCTGCCGCACAAAAGCCATTTCATGAAGCTCCTGATGAACAGTTATTGTGCTGATGTTGCTTACAGAGGCAGTTTGGAACTCGGTAGTGAGTGTTGCAACTGAGGACAGATTATTTTTATGCGCTACGTGCTTCAGCACTCAGCGGTCCCGTTCTGTGAGCTTGTGTGGCCTACCACTTCGCAGCTGAGCCGCTGTTGCTCCTAGACGTTTACACTTCACAATAACAGCACTTACAGTTGACCGGTGCAGCTCTAGCAGGGCAGAAATTTGATCAACTGACTTGTTGGAAAATTGGCATCGCATGATGGTACCATGTTGAAAGTCACGGAGCTCTTCAGTAAGGCCATTCTACTGCCAATGTTTGTCTATGGAGATTGCATAGCTGTGTGCTCGATTCTATACACCTGTCAGCAACGGGTGTGGCTGAAATAGCCTAATCCACTAATTTAAAGGGGTGTCCACGTACTTTTGTATATATAGTGTATTTTCTCATCATCATCATCATCAGAATGTGTTGCCTTCACTCAGTAATCATAAAATGGTTTAACAAATATTTGACCATATCTCTGAATTATTTTGATATTGTTCAGGAACATTTTAGAATGTTGCAGCTGCAGATCCCTGCTTCTCAGATAAACATTGGTCTGGGAGTCATGTTTAGTGTGTCATAATTCATGCTTCCAGTAAGGTAGTTTGCGCAGTAATTATAATACTAACAGCCTAATCCAAAGTCTCTTTGTACAGACTGAAGCATCTTTGACTGGAAATAGATTGAATTGGTGGTCCACTCTGTTGTCACAGCAACAAGAAAACAAACATGTTATTCTGATAAGTATTCCAATTGCCTTTACCCAAATAGCAACCAAATAACCATAAATGCATTCATTTTGTGCATTTTGTTTCCATGCTTTTGGTTTTCAGTACTATTTTCTTTTTAAAGGAGATTAAAGTTGAAGTAGGTAGTAGAAATTAAAAACCTCTACTACCTCAATATTATTGTCTTGTATCCTCCAGAAACCCTATATAATTACTGGTTCCTCTTGCCTTTGTGCCCTCTACTGTGGACTGAAGTGGAGTGCCCAGAGCCCAAGCCACGCTGCGTGAGGGGGCCTTTCAGACAGCTTTAGGAATAAATCTCAGCTCTGAGAGCAGCTGAGATGTGGCAGCTCCAACAAGCCGATTCTTGACATTTCTTGCTGCTTCACAGGTCCCCTAATCTCCCTCTGCAGAGCCCTGCACAACCGGGTGTCTACCCTATCACACCACATCACATGGACGCGAGGATAATTTGGTAACCCGTCTGGCATTTAATGGTACCAACACGTGGGTAGCCCGATTAGAGGTACTGTGGTAGGAGGGGGAAAAAACTCTAATCTAATGTATTGGAGGTAGGCCTACAGGCACTTTGCCATGTAAACCAAAGCGCATTGAATTTTATGCTGTGGATTTGTCTCCAGCAAGAGCCCTGGTGCTGTCTGCCAATGATGCAAATCAGTTGACGCATTTGTCTGAATATTTGTGCACATATTGGCTTAGGATGATATACATTTAAAGGCCCAGATGAGTTGCCCTGGATTGTTGATGATAATGTTATCACAGGAAAGGTGACCAAACACCAGTGTTATACAATAAAATTAACAGGAAAGTACTGTATTAAATATTTACAGTAAATTGCTGTAAATAGCTATGCACTCCGGGTGATTTTAGGCGTAAACAGTAAATTACCCTGTAAATTCTAAATAAATTTGGTTTAACAGTACATTACTTTAACCGCATAGCATTGTACTGGCAACTTGTACTGGCAACTTTTTAAAAACATCTCTCAGTGATAGGATTGAGTGACATCAAATCAGATCAAATTTTATTTATCACATGCGGCGAATATGCTTACTTACAAGCCCTTAACCAACAATGAAGTTAAGAAAATAGAGTTAAGAAAATATTCACTAAATAAACTAAAGTAAAAAAATTACTAAATAAACACAATAAAATAACAATAATGAGGCTATATACAGGGGATACCTGTACCGAGTCAATATGCGGGGGTACAGGTTAGTCGAGGTAATTTGTACATGTAGGTAGGGGTAAAGTGACTAGGCATAGATAATAAACAGCAAGTAGCAGCAGTGTAAAAACAAAGAGGGGTGGTGTCAATGCAAATAGTCCGGGTAGTGTAATGGTTGTCTTGGGTGGAAGAAGGAGAGGACCAAAGAGCGACGTTTTTAGTGTTCATCTTATTTAATAATAATCAAAACTGAACACTGAATAACAAAAACAACAAAGAAACAACCGAAACGATTTTGTCTGGTGCAGACACGCAAAGACTGAAAATAACCACCCACAAAACACAATTGAAAAAAGGCTACCTAAATATGGTTCTCAATCAAGGACAACGATAGACAGCTGCCTGTGATTGAGAACCATATCATGCCAAACACAGAAATAGAAAATCATATAAAAACGAACCTAGACAACCCACCCAACTCACGCCCTGACCATACTAAAACAAGGACAAAACAAAGAAACTAAGGTCAGAACATGAAATGTATCCATTTAATTAATTTTTCAACAGTCATGGCTTGGGGGTAGAAGCTGCTAAGGAGCCTGCTGTGTGGTAGCAGGGAAAACAGTCTATGACTTGGGTGACTGAAGTCTTTGACAATGTTTTGGGCCTTATTATGACATCACCTAGTATATAGGTCATGGATGGCAGGAAGCTTGGCCCCTGTGATGTACTGGGCTGTATGCACTACCCTCTGTAGAGTCTTACAGTCGGATGCTGAGCAGTTACCACACCATGTGGTGATGCAACCAGTCAGGATGCTCTCAATGGTGCAGCTGTAGAACTTTTTGAGGATCTATATTTCCAAATCTTTTCAGTCTCCTGAAGTGGAAAAGACATTGTAGTGCCCTCTTCACGACTGTCTTGGTGTGTTTGGACCATGATAGTTTGTTGGTGATGTGGACACCAAGGAACTTGAAGCTCTCAATCTGCTACACTACAGCCCCGTCGATGTGAATGGGGGCGTGTTCGGCCCTCCTTTTCCTATAGTCCACGATCATCTCCTTTGTCTTGCTCATGTTGAGGGAGAGGTTGTTGTCCTGGCACTGCCAGGTCTCTCATTGTTGTCGGTGATCAGGCCTACCACCGTTGTGTAGTCAGCAAACTTAATGATGGTGTTGGAGTACAGGAGGGATCTAAGCACGCATCCCTGAGGGAAACCGGTGTTGAGTATCAGCGTGGAAGATGTGTTGTTTGCCTACCCTTACCATCTGGGGGCGGCCATCAGGAAGTCCAGGATACAGTTGCAGAGGTAGGTGTTTAGTCCCAGGGTCCTTAGCTTTGGGATGAGCTTTGTGGGAACTATGGTATTGAACTTTGAGCTGTAGTCAATTAGCAGCATTCTCACATAGTTGTTCCTTTTGCCCAGGTGGGAAAGAGCAAGGTGGAGTGCGATTGAGATTGCGTCATCTGTAGATCTGGAATAATGGTGTTGATGTGAGCCATGACCAGCCTTTCAAAACACTTCATGGCTACCGACGTGAGTTCTACGGGGCGCTAGTCATTTAGGCAGATTACCTTAGTTTTCTTGGGCACAGGGACTATGGTGGTCTATTTGAAACATGTAGGTATTAGAGACTCGGTCAGGGAGGGGTTGAAAATGTCAGTTTAGATACTTGTCAGTTGGTCCGCGCATGCTCTGAGTACACGTCCTGGTAATCCGTCTGGCCTCGCGGCCTTGTGATTATTGACCTGTTTAAAGGTCTTGCTCACATTTGCCCAGGAGAGCCTGATCACACAGTCATTCAGAACAGCTGGTGCTCTCATGCATGCTTCAGTGTTGCTTGCCTCGACGTGAACATAAAAGGCATTTAGCCTGTAATAGTTTTCAAGCCCTGCCCCCCACATCCAACGTCCGTCAGAGTCGGTGTAGTAGGATTCAATCTTAGTCCTGTATTGACGCTTTGCATGTTTGATGGTTCATCTGAGGGCATTGTGGGATTTCTTATAATCTTCCGGATTAGTGTCCCTCCTCCTTGAAAATGGTAGCTCTAGCCTTCAGCTTGGTGCAGATGTTACCTGTAATCCATGGCTTCTGGTTGGGATATGTACGTACGTTCACTGTGGAGACGTCGTCATCGATGCATTCATTGATGAAGCCAGTGACTGAAGTGGTATACTCCTCAATGCCATTGGATCTATCCCGGAACATATTCCAGTCTGTGCTAGCAAAACAGTCCTGTAGCGTAGCATCCGCATCATCTGACCACTTCCGTATTGAGTGAGTCACTGGTACTTCCTGCTTAGGTTTTGCTTGTAAGCAGGAATCAGGAGGATAGAATTATGGTCAGATTTTCCAAATGGAGGGCGAGGGACAGCTTTGTAAGCGTCTCTGTGTGTGGAGTAAAGGTGGTCTGAGTTTTTTTTCCTCTGGCTGCACTTGTGACATGCTGGTAGAAATGAGGTAACGGGATTTAAAAAATACATTTTAAAAAGAAATTAGGTAAACGGATATAAGTTGGCCTGCATTAAAGTCCAGATGAGCATTTTCTTGTTTGCTTATGGCCTTATACAGCTCGTTGAGTGCGATCTTAATGCCAGCGTCATTTTGTGGTGGTAAATAGACGGCTACAAAAAATATAGATGAAAACTCTCTTGTAGATGATGTGGTCTACAGCTTATCATGAGGTACTCTAGCTCAGGCGAGCAATACCTCGAGACTACCTTAATTAATATTAGACATCACGCACCAGCTGTTATTGACAAATATACTTTTTGTAGTGACTCAAGGAGTGACTAAAGGTCTAAAGTGAACCAACCAAACAAGGTGTATATTATATTACACTGTAATGGAATACAGTGATTTGCAGTGCATTCGAAAAGTATCCAGAATGCTTCACTTTTTCCACATTTTGTTACGTTATAGCCTTATTCTAAAATGTTTTATATTAAAATATATATACTACAAACAAAACTCATAATTGTCACGTTCTGACCTTCTTTTGTTATGTCTTTGTTTTAGTATGGTCAGGGTGTGATTTGGGTGGGTTGTCTATGTTCTTTTTCCTATGATTTGGGATTTTTGTGTTTGGCCTGGTATGGTTCTCAGTTAGAGGCAGCTGTCAGTCGTTGTCCCTGATTGAGAACCATACTTAGGTAGCCTGGTTTCACTTTTGAGTTGTGGGTGCTTATTTCCTGTTTAGTGTTTTTGTCTTTCACCTTACGGGTCTGTTCATTTGTTATTTATTGGTTGTTGTTTTTTATTTTTTTTATTTGACCCCCTTTTTCTCCCTAATTTCATGGTTTTCCTGTGTTAGTAGCTGCTATCTTGTCTCATCGCTACAACTCCCGTACGGGCTCGGGAGAGACGAAGGTTGAAAGTCATGCGTCCTCCAATACACAACCCAACCAAGCCGCACTGCTTCTTAACACAGCGCACATCCAACCCGGAAGCCAGCTGCATCAATGTGTCGGAGGAAACACTGTGCACCTGGCAACCTTGTTCAGCGTTGCACAGCGCCCGGCCCGCCACAGGAGTTGCTGGTGTGCGATGAGACAAGGATATCCCTACCAGCCAAACCCGGACAACACTAGGCCAATTGTGCGTCGCCCCACGGACCTCCCGGTTGCAGCCGGTTACGACAGAGCCTGGGCGCGAAACCAGAGTCTCTGCTGGCGCTGCAGTACAGGGCCCTTAACCACTGCGCCACCCGGGAGGCCTGTTATTTATTGTTTTGTTCAGTGGTCTAGTACATCATTAAAAGTGATGAACACTTACCACGCTGCGCATTGGTCCTCCTCTCATTCTCCCAAAGACGAACGTTACAGAAGCACCCACCACCAAAGGGCCAAGCAATGTGGTAATGGGCAGCAGCAGCGATCTCAGGACTCCTGGACATGGGAGGAGATTCTGGACAGCAAGGGACCCTGGGAAACAGGCTGGAGAGTATTGCCGCCCCAAGGCAGAGCTGGAGGCAGCGAAAGCCGAGAGGCGGTGGTATGAGGAGGCAGCACGGCAGCGTGGTTGGAAGCCCGAGAGGCAGCCCCAAAAATTTCTTGGGAGGGGCACACGGGGAGTGTGGCTAAGTCAGGTAGGAGACATGAGCCAACTCCCCGTGCTTACCATGGAGAGAGAGGGACCGGGCAGGCACCGTGTTATGCCGTGAGGCACACGGTGTCCCTGGTGCTCAGGCAAAGCCTGGTGCGGTACATAGCAGCGCCTTGTATCGGCCTGGCTAGAGTGGGCATCGAGCCAGGTGCCATGAAGCCGGCTCAGCGCATCTGGTCTCCAGTGCGTCTCCTCGGGCCGGGGTACATGGCACCAGCCCTCGCATGGTGTCCCCGGTTCACCAGCACAGCCCAGTGTGGGCTATTCCACTCGCCACACTGGCCTGGCTACGGGGAGCATTCAGCCAGGTAGGGTTGGGCAGGCTCGGTGCTTGAGACCTCCAGTGCGCCTTCACGGTCCGGTCTATCCGGTGCCACCTCCACGCACCAGCCCTACGGTGGCAGCCCCCTGCACCAGGCTGTCTCTCCGTCTCCTCCCTACAGGTTCTCCCGCCTGTCCAGTGCTGCCAGAGTCTTCAGAGTCTCCCGTCTGTCCTGAGCTGCCAGAGTCTCCCGTCTATCCTGAGCTGCCAGAGTCTCCCGTCTGTCCTGAGCTGCCAGAGTCTCCCGTCTGTCCTGAGCTGCCAGAGTCTCCCGTCTGTCCTGAGCTGCCAGAGTCTCCCGTCTGTCCTGAGCTGCCAGAGTCTCCCGTCTGTCCTGAGCTGCCAGAGTCTCCCGTCTGTCCTGAGCTGCCAGAGTCTCCCGTTTATCCTGAGCTGCCAGAGTCTTCCATCTGTCCTGAGCTGCCAGAGTCTCCCGTTTGTCCTGAGCTGCCAGAGTCTCCCATCTGTCCTGAGCTGCCAGAGTCTCCCATCTGTCCTGAGCTGCCAGAGTCTCCCTGTATGTCCTGAGCTGTCAGAGTCTCCCGTCTGTCCTGAGCTGCCAGAGTCACCTGTCTGTCCTGAGCTGTCTGTCCTGAGCTGCCAGAGTCGCCCATCTGTCCTGAGCTGCCAGAGTCGCCCGTCTGTCCTGAGCTGCCTGAGCCCAGAGTCTCCGTCTATCCTGAGCTGCCAGAGTCTGTCCTGAGTTGCCAGAGTCTCCCGTTTGTCCTGAGCTGCCAGAGTCTCCCATCTGTCCTGAGCTGCCAGAGTCTCCCATCTGTCCTGAGCTCAGGAGCTGCCAGAGCCGCCTGTCAGTCAGGAGCTGCCAGAGCCCGCTGTCCTGAGCTCAGTCAGGTGCTGCCAGAGCCTGAGCCGGTCAGTCAGCAGCTGCCAGAGCCGCCTGTCAGTCAGGAGCTGCCAGGAGTGCCAGGTCCATTACTGCCAGAGCCGCCCGGTCAGGAGCTGCCAGAGCCGACGGTCAGTCAGGAGCTCAGAGCCGCCTGTCAGTCAGGAGCTGCCAGTGCTGCCGGACTCCAGTGCTGCCGGAATCTCCCGTCTATTTGGGACCCGTGGCTAGGGTCCCCAGGCCGAGGTTGGCGGCCGTTCTAAAGAGGCCATGGAGGCGGTGAAAGAGGTGGAGAAAGACTATGGTGGAGTGGGGTCTATGTCCCGCGCCAGACCCGCCACCGCGGACAGACACCCACCCACCCAGACCCTCCCCTATAGGTTCAGGTTTTGCAGCCGGAGTCCGCACCTTTGGGAGGGGGGAGTACTGTCACGTTCTGACCTTAGTTCTTTTGTTATGTCTTTGTTTTAGTATGGTCAGGGCGTGAGTTGGGTGGGTTATCTGTGTTCTTTTTCTATGATTTGGGATTTCTGTGTTTGGCCTGGTATGGTTCTCAATTAGAGGCAGCTGTCAATCGTTGTCCCTGATTGAGAACCATATTTAGGTAGCCGGGTTTCACTTTTGAGTTGTGGGTGCTTATTTCCTGTTTAGTGTTTTTGTCTTTCGCCTTACAGGACTGTTCGTTTGTTATTTATTGTTTTATTCAGTGTTCTAGTACGTCAATTAAAGCTATGAAAACTTACCACGCTGCGCATTGGTCCTCCTCTCTTTCTCCCAATGACGAATGTTACAATAATGACAAATGGAAAACAAGTTTTTAGAAATTTTTGCAAATGTATTAAAAAAAATAACTAAATAACCTTATTTACATAAGTATTCAGACCTTTTGCTATGAGTCTAGAAATTGAGCTCAGGTGCATCATGTTTCAATTTATCATCCCTGAGATGTTTCTGCAACTTGATTGGATACCACCTGTGGTAAATCCACTTCATGGACATGATTTGGAAAGTCACACAACTGTCTATATAATGTCCCACAGTTGACAGTGCATGTCAGAGCAAAAACCAAGCCATCAGGGCGAAGGAATTGTCCGTAGAGTTCCGAGACAGGATTGTGCCGAGGCACAGATCTGGGGAAGGGTACCAAAACATGTCTGCAGCATTGAAGGTCCCCAAGAACACAGTGGCCTCCATCATTCTTAAACGGTAAGAAGTTGGAACTTTCACGCCCTGGCCATAGAGATGTTTTCATTCTCTATTTTGGTTAGGCCAGGGTGTGACTAGGGTGGGCATTCTAGTTTTTTTATTTCTATGTTGGTGTGGTTCCCTATCAGAGGCAGCTGTCTATTGTTGTCTCTGATTGGGAATTATATATAAGTTGTCCTTTTTCATTTGGATTTTGTGGGTAGTTGTTTCTGTTTAGTGTCTTCACCTGACAGGACTGTTTCGGTTTTCCCTCTTTGTTATTTTGTTATTTTGTTCAAGTGTTTTGAGTATTAAATTTATCATGAACACTTACCACGCTGCGTTTTGGTCCACTCCTTTATACGACGATTGTTACAGGAACCGCTAAGACTCTTCCTAGAGTTGGCCGTCCAGCCAAACTGAGCAATCGGAGGAGAAGGGCCTTGGTCAGGGAGGTGACCAAGAACCCGATGGTCGCTCTGACAGAGCCTCAGATTTCCTCTGTGGATATGGGAGAACATTCCAGAAGGACAACCATCTCTGCAGCACTTCACCAATAAGGCCTTTATGGTAGCTTGGCCAGATGAAAGCCACTCCTCAGTAAAAGGCACATGACAGCCTGCTTGGAGTTTGCCAAAGGGCACCTAAAGAACTCTCAGACCAAAAGAAACAAGATTCTCTGGTCTGATGAAACAAAGATTGAACACTCTGGCCTAAATGCCAAGTGTCATGTCTGGAGTAAACCTGGCAACATCCTTAGGGTGAAGCATGGTGATGGCTGCATCATGCGGTTTGGATGTTTTTCAGCAGCAGAGACTGGGAGAATAGTCCGGATCGAGGGAAAGATTAATGGTGCAAAGTACAGAAGTATCCTTGATGAAAACCTGCTCCAGAGTGCTCAGGACCTCAGACTGGGCTGAAGGTTCACCTTCCAACAGGACAACGACCCTAAGCACACAGCCAATACTACGCAGGATTGGCTTTGGGACAAGTCTATGAATGTCCTTGAGTGGCCCAGCCAGAAAATCTCTGGAGAGACCTGATAATAGCTGTGCAGCGACGCTCCCCATCCAACCTGACAGAGCTTGAGAGGATCTGCAGAGAAGTATGGAAAAAACTTCCCCAATACAGGTGTGGCAAGCTTGCAGATTCATACCCAAAAATATTTAAGGCTGTACTGGCTGCCAAAGGTTCTTCAACAAAGTACTGAGTAAAAGGTCTGAAAACTTACGTAAATGTGATATTTCCGTTTTTTTTAAATCAATGTAGAAACATTTTTTTGTCATTATTGGGTATTGTGTGTAGAACAATTTAATTTAGAATAAGGCTGTAACGTAACAAAATGTGGAAAAAGTCAAGAGTTCTGAATACTTTCTGAATGCACTTTATATGGTACATTTTACATTTTACAAATACTGTGACGCATTATCCTATAGGGTTCTGTAAATTATGGTGCATTATGGGACAATGTTATGGGCAGGGAAAGAATGGCTGTATTTCAAATGGTACTGTAATTCCACCCCACAGAATACAGCACCATGACATCATTTTGGAGCGACAAAAACACTTTGACCACAAGTGGTGTCATGGTATTGTTGTTTCTGGTTCATTAACATGTTTTGAGGCGTGCCTTGTAAGAGCCTACATTTATGCCACCTGTTAGTGAGAGTGCTGTCAGTATATATCAACCGATAGTGGGTGCAATGAAAACACCTCAGATTATGTCAAATACGATCTAAGCTATATCAGAAAATGAAAAGGTTTTGGGGAGTTTACACATTTTTAGATAATTAAAGATAAAGGTTAAAAAATAATAAATAAATATTCTTGTATATTTTTTTTTTATTAAACTGTTTGAAAGCCGTATGTTTAAGCTGTTATATGATCTCAAACTCAACTGTTCATCTTTTCCAGAGATGAAGACATGGATGTCTCATGGTATGGTGGGGTATGCAAAACTTTGAGCACCTCTATCTCCTGAATGTTTTGGCATTCAGGTCCAAAAAGTCACTTTCTGACCAGTTCTACCATGGGCATGTATGTATGGAAAGTTTGGTTTAAAACAAAAGGGGTGTAGTTAAAAAAGGATTTTCAGTTATTTTTAGCAAGCTGGACGCAGTCAAGAAACTGTATGAATGTAGTTTTTCGTTTTTCTTTTCGTCATTTTAAAATATACAACTCTACAAATGCATTTTCTTTTTTTCAGCATATCAGAATACTTCTGTCTCCTCTCCTTTCTCTAGAAAAGGAAGTGACTGGGTGACAGACTAAGCGGAGGATGGGAAGAGATGGTGGGTGGAAGGGAGGCAGGTGAGGAACAAAGCATGCAGATGGAAAAAACATGATTGTATACACAGATGTTATAAATTGTCCATCCAATATTGAGTATCCTTTTTGTTTCAGGTCGTGTTATTGAGTGGCAGCCCTTGCTCACGTTCATGCAAATAAGCTGAGATAAAATTGCACGGATCAAAAGGTCACCTACAGAAATCTGAAGAAAGGAAATAAGCAGTATGAAGGTGAAAATACCACCACAGCTCTAAGTAACAACACAGCAAGTATAGTGTTTTATCTATCGCATTTCTGCATTTTCCATCACTTTTGAGGTTCACAGAGACTCAGCAAGACAAAGTAAATGTGAAGTACTGTAGGTTAAATCTGCCTTCCAGCTAATTTAATTTAGTGCTGGGCAAGGATCTCTCAATAGCCTAAGGGTAGGTATTAGATTTCAAATGAAAGCTTGGCCTACCTCACATATACTGTATCACACATTTTAAACGTTGTCCATTTTAATGTAGAATAAAGTATATGGTATGTTTTAATTAAGCATATGGCTAGCTAACTGGTTAACAAGAAATGTGTAAACATACAATACAAAACTAATAGGTAGTTAGTTAACTACACACACACACACACACACACACACACACACACACACACACACACACACACACACACACACACACACACACACACACACACACACACACTCCAAAACTGTAAGTATGATTCAGAAAACCAAACATGCATATTTAAAACAGATATTTTTTGTTGCTTGCTCCTCTTTGTTGATTCTGCTGTTTGGATTGGTTGGACGCAACTGACATTGAAGAGCTGTCCTTTTGACAGACAACAATACCCTATGAAAGTACCGCATACTTCCTGGTACCAGTACCTCAGTTTTTGAATGGGCTTCAAGGTTATATCATAAAATGTATGTAATTTAAGATACTGTATATAAAATGATATTCCTATATGTGTATTGATTTGCTCATACCCGATGCCTTTTATCAAAATATTTGACGCTCAAGAAGTAAGACACATCGGCGAATGTTAGAAAAGTCTCATTTGAACTACAATTCCTGCAGCCTTGTTAGAATTCCTGGAAGAGTTGAGGAATCACAGGATGCTAAAAATCTGTTAGTTACAGTCTGTTTGATGGGTTTTATATTAGATTACACTGGGGATTTTAAAACGTTTAAATAAAAAATGTAGAACGGCAAGCTGTCGAAAGTAAGACATATGCAGCTGGTGAGAGCTGTAGTTCTAATAAAACTGTTAGAACTTTTTGGCTTCATGCTTCTTTTTGGCTGTTAAATACGTTGAAACCCAGCATGTGGTGAATTAATTCACTCAGAAACACAACATTTGAATGTATATCTTATATGACAACATTTTCATGAATTTGACAATGTATTTTAGAAGCCAATTCTTAGCCTACAAAAGGAGGAACCAGGAAGAACCACTTTCATGACTAATAGGCACCAATAAGAACTGGAGACTGCTTCCAAGATGTCCAACCTCTGTTTTCAAGGTAATCTGCTCAGGTTTGCATACACCAATTCATGGTCAAACATCACATGCTCACTACTATGCAGTGCCCCACAGGGAGAAACGCGAGCAGTGACGATGTCATCACGTCATCCAAAAACATGGCAGACATTGGATGAATATAAAATGTTAATACACTATTATACAAAAGTATTTGGACACCCCTTCAAATTAGTGGATTCGGCTATTTCAGCCACACCCGTTGCTGACAGGTGTATAAAATTGAGCACACAGCCATGCAATCTCCATAGACAAACACAGCTTACAGAATGGGACCGCCGAGAGCTGAAGCATATAGCGTGTAAAAATTGTCTGTCCTCGTTTGCAACACTTACTACCGAGTTTCAAACTGCCTCTGGAAGCAATGCCAGCACAATAACTATTTGTCGGGAGCTTCATGAAATGGGTTTCCATGACCGAGCAGCCACACACAAGCCAAGATCACCATGCGAAATACCAAGCATCGGCTGGAGTGGTGTAAAGCTCGCCGCCATTGGACTCTGGAGCAGTGGAAACGCTTCACCATCTGACAGTCCGACAGACATATCTGGGTTTGGTGGATGCCAAGAGAACGCTACCTGCCCCAATGCATAGTGCCTGTTGTATTGTGGCTGTTGTAACTAAAGTGTTTTTTCTCAAAGTTACCGGTATGTCATGTGTCCTACTTATATCAGTACACTCGTAACAGCTTAATCATTACGAAACTTATATTTGATCAAATAAGCCACATGTAGAAAATAAGCCACTCAATTCTTTGTTAACCAAATTTGACACTCGTTCATTGACCTCTATACAAAATAATCATGGGAAACCGCCACCTGCTGGAGAAGACAGATTTTGGGCCCAGTTGTCTCTCTTGCTTCACCTCTTCTTCTCTGGTATAGGCCTACATTTGTGCCTACCATTTTTAATTACTTTGATTTCCACATGCTGGTCTCTTGAACTAGAGGCGTAGACAACATTTTACATCCTTTAAAATGTTTTTATTTTTATTTCAGCAAATCCTTGCACAAACGGTTACATTTAATATATTATCAATTTGAAATGTTTATTTAAAATGTAATTATGTTCCATATTGTCTGCAAGACAGATAAACAAGAATGTTTCTCATGCTGAGATACTGTTGTAAAGCTATATTTTCCTACATAGGTATATTTATTGCCATACTTTTCATTTTCAAGTGTAATAGTAATTAACAACAGATTCCAGTTCATGCTATAGACAACAAAACCAGTAAGGAATCATAGTGACTTTGCCATGATAAGTAGCAAAGCAAACATCTGGTCACACTATATTGTTTACCACAATTTCCAAACACGTCTTTATTTTACAAGCTGCCTTTGTGTTAATCACTCAAATCAAGTCAATTAAAATCAAACACACAAACAATAGCTTGGTTGATCATACTATCATACAACATGTTATATCTATGCTTTAGCTGTAGGCAACTTACAGGTTCCAGAACATTGATATAGGGAACTTAAATAGAGGACCATCACTAAGTCTTGAAGTCTTCATGCAGAGCTTGAGCTTATCAACGCCCAAAAGCCTGAATCATTCCCTTGATAGAGCAAACCAACCCCGATAAACTACACAGAGATCCCAGAGTTAAGATTAGAAGGTCCAGGGCCTTGAGCCTGCTGCTCATGGTGGTCCACTTGAGCTGCAGGTGGAAGAGGGAGGGCAGGATGAAGGTCATGGCCGCCCCCGTCACGCTGCCCGTCAGCCCCATGAGCAGGGAGAAGTGGGGCATGTAGAGTGCCATGAGGAAGGTCATCAACAGGAGACAGCCCCGCAGAACCAGAGTCCCCATGTCCACACCCACCTGCGCCCCCTCCAGCCTTAGAACACTGCTCTGGAGGACCTCAGCCACAGCGTAGAAGGGCAGGGGGTAGGAGAGGAGGGCCTTAGCCAGGAGACAAGGTTGACCACCATGCGTAGGCCAATGGGAAGGTTATCAGTGATCACCTCTTTAGTATCCTCGCCCCAGGTGAGGAAGGCCAGCACAGAGAAGGTGGTTTTCAACACACAAGCCAGGGAGTGTGTCCAGCTCATCATGTCGGAGAAGTCCCCCCTGTCCTCCATGCTTCCCTCCAGGGTGGGCAGGAAGATCTGGGAGGTGTAGCTGAAGATGATGACTCCCACGGACACCAGGAACCTCTCAAAGTCCACCAAGAGGACCATCTTCCTCCAGGACCAGCGGTGGGCTTGGTGCAGGCAGTAGGCCACCACGATGAAGGTGATGAGGAACTGGGCCAGGGAGCAGAGCAGGCTGAGTCTGGAGACCACCCTCAGGTCCCGGATCAGCATGCAGGGCACTAGGGTCAGGAAGGTCATCACAGACCAGGCGGCGGGGGGGAGCGGGAGGAAGGAGAAGCTGTGACACATTAGGTTGGTGCTGACCACCAGGTAGAGGATACAGGTCATCATCAGCTCTATCACCTGTGCTGCGTTCACCACCCGCCCGCCCAGGTGGGGGCACAGGCGCTTACAGCAGGCATTGGCGATGTCCTCGTAGGTGTCCCGCACTCGTATGGGCTGGCCTTCCTCGTTGTCCTCGTACAGGCAGGATACAAGGATCTTACCTGTGTAGTTGCAGATGGCAGCAGCCAGAATGAGCAGTAGCAATCCTAGGTAGCCACTCTGAAGGAGAGCGTAAGGCAACCCCAGAACAAAGATACCCTAGGAGAAGGAAGAAAACAAGTGAACAACACGAAGATTGTGAACACACAGTGTTTCCTCAAACTAAGTACAAGTCATCACCAAGGAGAGTGTAAATTACTGCTCTTTGCCTGAGACTTGATTGTTTGAAAACTGCCACACATTAGAGAATGTTAAACTGAATCATTCAAGATAACGTTCTGCTTCAATCTTAACAAATGTGCAACTGAATTTCTTCCCGTGCTGTAAACTATTCAGTAGACCACACAACATTAATACAACAATCTTATCTTGCAACAAATTCCTAAATGGATAGTCTGAGCAACGTCGGGCTTTAAGTCAAATTGCAATGCAGAACAATGTAAATAAACAAACTCTGTTTATAATGTGATTCTGAGTTAATATGTCGATGCTCTACATAGAGAGAGTCAGTCCAGACAATAGGACACTGGACACAGTGTTGCTGGAAAAGTACATGGTGTTGAGGATTATGATGATGCAATGACAAGGTAATAACTGAACATATGTAATTGTTTACAATTAATCATACTCTAGCGTAGAAAACACAAATGAAAGTTAGTAGCCTGATTATCTTATAAAAAAGGCTGGGACACTTTTGATTTGAACATGAAGGGGGGGGAACAACTGCTGAAATGTATATTTACTTACATACTAATAATATGCTGTAGTTATTGAAATGGCCTTGTTTACAAAGGATTATTCTCAGCTCTTCCATTCCTTCTATTAAATATACTGTCATTTCAATGCATCCTCTAAGCACAACAACAGCAATGCAATATCGATAATGCTCACCTCGTGCACTATCTAACATTCATTTTCCTCCATAACCATAATCACTTTCTTGAGAATGGCAAAAAAAAACACATAAAAGCTAAACATAGAGAAGCATCATTCCTAAGGTCTGAAGTAAAAAACTAAAAAACTAGGTTACCTGAATAGCATTGGTCACGTTCCATCCTGCCTCCCAGGTGGTGATTTTAAGACAGGTCCTGCTGGAAGGACTGGTAGGTGTCTCATTTCCCCCCTCTGGGCTGGAGGTGGTGGGTGACTCTCTGGTCTCCTCTTGGTCCTCTCCATAGGTCCTGCTCAACTCATCCCTCTGGGCGAACCCTAGGCTCTCCTCATCCCCATGGAGGAACCTGGAGGTCCACAGCATCTCTGCCTGCGTCCCCAACCAGTCTAGTCTTAAAAATGACATTTTAGTGTGTGTTTAGGGGGCTCTGTCTTCAGCAAATGATACTGTAAACAGCCACTCAGGTCAGACGAGAGAGGCTACCTGTTGAGGTGATGGTTCCCTCCCCATCACAAACTCTCACCGCCAGCAGACAGCAGTGTCAATCTTAAGGGGGCTCAACCCCATACACACTTAATGACCACTGCACACAACATGAACCTGAGAGGCTAAATTGGCTCTCCCTGACATTTAAATGGTCTAACAGGTGAGACACTATGAGGGCGATTGACAGGCTGTTGAACTGTGACAAAGGATAATAGCTTCCGGCTTTTAAGATGAAGAATGAGTCCATCATGCAAGAATAATCAGATATAATTGAATGTCTTGCCTCTGCAAAGGTCCTGAGAGGGGCCCATTTGAATTTGTAAGTTGTAATTTCTATTTTGAAACAATAAGATATGATAACAGCTGAAGGCTTTTGTGCAGATAACTTATATTTAAATAGTTGCCCTTAGTTCAACTATGGCAGTTAGATTTAACACCAGAGGGAGCAATAGAGGACCAAAAGCATGGGTGCCTACATGTTTGCACTGGTCTCAGCATCAATGACAAACCTACATTGTAAGGCTTGGAAAGTTACATTTTGTTTTCAGCACTTAGGTTAGTTTGTTTCTTACTATTTATTATAAGACCATTATCATCGTAAAGTTTAGTAAAAGTATTATTCTTCCCTGAATCCCATTACATATGATCCCTTTACTTCTGTTCTGTGACGCCCCCTCCCATTGGGCGCGGGGGAGTGGGAGAGTTTCTTGAACTTGCAAAAGTCACTCTTTGACATTCCCCTCAATTTCAGGCGCCGAGTCCGTCGCACGTAAAGCGACTCTTCCAGACTGCACGCTGATGAAGAGATTTGAAAATGAAAGGTCTATCGTTTTTTACACTCATAGCGTTGCTATGGCAATGCAGCCGAGCGCAGCAAAGGGGTGAGTGGATCGTTTGCCAAGAAATCGCTTTACTCACAATCTGAAATATTTCGTTCTGATTTGTGAATTAGTCACAGGTTTGACCAATAATATACTAATTTTCCTTTGAAAGATTACCCTTTTATTTTTTAGCTTACTCTATTATTTTCATTAAACAGACACATTAATATATATTTTTTAATTACGTTAGACTATTGGTTTGGGTGACAAAAGTAGAGAAAATATAATTTATGTTCTAATTAGTCTTCTCTGAACCATATCTTTAGAATAACAGTTTAAAGAAGAATTCTAAACTCTTTCTAGAATTTTCATGTTTGGACAGCTGTAAACCAACAGAAATTGTTTAGCCATTCAACTTTGTTCTGCCACCACTGTATGGGGTACCCACATCATTACATTCAGTGTCAAAACAGAAAGGGATTCTATCAGAAATATCAGTTGGAATCATCAACTGTGTTTTGATGTCTATCTAAGCTTAGATATGAATTGTAAAGATCCCCTTTGATTTAAGTTAGAGCTTTTCCCTCATTTTAAATGCTGATTCCAGCTTCAATAGGACATTGATGCTATCTATACAAACCATGTTCTTTTTTAATCTGAGTTAAATGTGTTGAAATGTAACCATTGGCTGTAACTGTAGGTGTGTGCCTTGTGTCAGTGTATGACTGAGACATATCCCTGTTCTTTGTCACATAGAGCTTCGTTCAGTGGCTGTTTTCTAGGTTAGTGATAGGCAGGATCTGTGTCCTCTCCTGTCAAAGGCAAGGGACACGTGTCCATTAACAGGTGTCACTGTGTTTGTTAATGGAATCCAAGGCAGGGGGGGGGGGACTCTAAATTTAGCCAGGTGTTAAGCAAAAATAGTGCTATCTCATCCTGTCTTCTAAAGATGCACAGGAAGGAGGCACAGGAAGGAGAGACATTACGTGTGTCATCATCATGATAATCCCCTTTGGATCAGTTATCAGGAGAGTTTTATAACAGAGCTGAGCGGACTGAGGTCAGCTTGTCTCTCTTCCAATGCTGGTTATTTTGTGGTCATTTAGAGCATCACCAAATCAGCCCAACAGATGTTTAGTGGGCGCTCCAAGTATGTCCAGATGGTGATGCTGGATGAATTTGGGATGGATGATCATACGCAAAAGCAACAACATAAGCCCACTCAACATGAGAGAGGAGAGGAAGCTACTGTAACAGACATGTAAGCTTTCTCAGGCCTGCGGTATTCCTCTGTGATAGTGTTGCTACTTCTGTAACATCCCTGTTTGGCAGGCCACCAAAAGTATTATAATGCCACATGGACTACTTTTCACTTTCGCAGGTTTTTTTTCTGTTTGTTTGTGCGTGAAAGACGTAACGTGTCTTTTTTGTGGTCGTACCTTTCCCTGCAGAGTTGTTGGCAGACTGCTTTTGTGGGGAGAAAAGGAGCGTAGAGGAGAAAAATCAATACTCCATTCTGCCACAGTGACAATGAAAACTGTAGTCTGTAGTCTGAATTAATCTTAGTCAATACTGATGAAAGATGCCAAGAGTATGATTTGATCAATTGTGGGTGCTTTGGCAATCATTTGAAATGGCTGTGTTTGTCAAAAACAGGAATGGCTGACCGTACCTATTTGTTTGAAGACAAAAATGTGGGAGCATAATAGCAAAAGAAGAAATACCTACAGTAGAAAGGTATTTCATTAATACCATTAATGAAGGTTGTTGTTCATTAAACAGCACTGAGTATTTTTTATTGTCAAAGAAAAGATCATTGTAAGTGTAGATTTCCTGGTAATGAAACTATAAAATATGTTTATCATGTATTTACAATAGTCTGACTGTTTGAATGGCTGTTTTTGTTTAGCATATTTGCGTGAGTATGTGTATAGAACTTCATGCGTGCTAAAACTGTTATGTGTTCCCGAGTTGCATCCGATACTACAGTAAACAAGTCTGAGTATTGACCTTACAGAAGGACACTGTAATTAAATATCAGAAAATCGAATCATTCAGTCGACGTTCAGTGTAAATGTTTTATTACGTTGGAATTGGAAATATTGTGAACTTGTATGATTGTGTGCAGGGCTCCCTTGTAAAAGAGGCCTTGGTCTCAATGGGATTTCCCTGTTTAAATACATTTCTGTGTATTTCAATAAATATAAACAACTAAACGCAGCACAGGGCCTGCAGCCAGGACTTGAACCGATAACCTTTTGACTACTATTGCCTCACACATGGGCCCCATATGCAGTCCTTCAGAGAGCTGTGGGATTTCTCCTCTGACCCTCATGGCATACTCCCCACTCAGCAGCTGCACTGAGACACTGCTCTCATGTGATGTGGGCCTGTCTGTCCTGACTAAGTGATGTAAGACTGACCTCTCACTGTACCCTTTGGTCTCTGCAGGAGGCCTCTCTCTCTCTCTCTTTCTCTCTTTCTCTCTCTCTCTCTCTCTCTCTCTCTCTCTCTCTCTCTCTCTCTCTCTCTCTCTTTCTCCCCCCCTCTCTCTCTCTCTCTCTCTCTCTCTCTCTCTCTCTCTCTCCCCCTCTCTCTCTCTCTCCCTCTCTCTCTCTCTCTCTCCCCCTCATGGTCACTTCACCCGGCCTTGTAGCTCAGGGATGGGCCTGTGGTAACGCATGGTGTCAATTTCACCTCACCCATGCTGCCCTGATCCTGGACTGGAATCTGACCTGACATCTGGCAGTTTTGAGTAGTGCATTGCTGTAGTGTTCTTCAGATCAGTGTCAACAAAACAGAGATGAAGTTAGCGTGTTACTATTAGGTAGAAGAATCCATGGTTGAAATTGTAACTGAGATCATAGAGGATGCTTAGTGATTTCCTCTTGTTGTGTCATTGTGACAAGGCTTAGAGAGATGAGAAGTTTAGTTATAGTCACAGTGTTTTGTATTTCCCTGACCCTTCCAACAGGGAGTGTAAAAATATATGAGATTCATTGTATCCTAGATTGAAATTGCGGCAGAAATAAGAGATTCAGTGAGGTTTTGGGATAGAAAGTCTGTCAATATACTTAAATGATTTGGTGCAGTGTTTCCCCTGTATTCATTTAGCAGTGGTGCACCACTTGGCATTCTCTCAACCAGCTTCACCTGGAATGCTTTTTCAACAGTCTTGAAGGAGTTCCCACATATGCTGAGCACCTGTTGCCTGCTTTTCCTTCACTCTGCGCTCCAACTCATCCCAAACCATCTCAATTGAGTTGAGGTTGGGTGATTGTGGAGGCCAAGTCATCTGATCCAGCACTCCATGACTTACCTTCTTGGTCAAATAGCCCTAACACAGCCTGTAGGTGTGTTTTGGGTCATTGGGGCGGCAGGTAGCCTAGAGGTTAGAGCGTTGGGCTAGTAACTGGAAGGTTGCAAGATTGAATCCCTGAGCTGACAAGGTAAAAATCTGTCATTCTGCCCCTGAAGAAGGCAGTTAATCCACTGTTCCTAGGCCATCATTGAAAATAGGAATTTGTTCTTATCTGATTTGCCTTGTTAAATAAAGGTAAAATAAATAAATAAATAAAATTGTCCTGTTGAAAAACAAATGATAGTCCCACTAAGTGCAAACCAGATGGAATGGAGTATCGCTGTGGTAGCCATGCTGATTAAGTGTGCCTTGAATTCCAAATAAATCACAGACAGTGTCACAGGCAAAGCACCCCCACACCATCACATCTCCTCCTCTGTGCTTCAGTGTGGGAACTGCACATGCGGAGATAATCTGTTCACCTACTCTGCTTCTCACAAAGACACGGCAGTTGGAAAAGTCTCAAATTTGGACCGATTTCCGCCTGTCTAATGTCCTTTGATCATGTTTCTTGGCACAAGCAAGTCTCTTTTTCTCATTGGTGTCCTTTAGTAGTTTTTTTTCAACAATTCAACCATAAAGGCATGATTCAGTCTCCTCTGAACAGTCGATGTTGACATGTATCTGTTACTCTGTGAAGCATTTATTTGGAATGCAATTTTTTAGGCTGGTAACTCTAATGAACTTATCCTCTTCAGCAGGAATCTTCCTTTCCCGTGACGGTCCTCGTGAGAGCCAGTTTCACCATAGCGTTGTATGGTTTTTGCGACAGCACTTGAAGAAACTTTCAAAGTTCTTGAAATTTTCCGCATTTACTGACCTTCGTGTCTAAAAGTAATGATGGACTGTCGTTTCTCTTTGTTTATTTGAGCTCTTCTTGTCATAATATGGACTTGGTCTTTTACCAAATAGGGCTATATTTTGTATACCACCCTACCTTGTCACAACACAACTGATTGGCTCAAACACATTAAGAAGGAAAGAAATTCCACAAATGAACTTTTAAGAGGGCACATCTGTTAATTGAAATCCATTCCAGGTGACTACCTCATGAAGCTGGTCCGTGAGAATGCCAAAAGTGTGCAAAGCTGTCATCAAGGCAAAGGGTGGCTACTTTGAAGAATCTCAAATATAAAATATATTTTGATTTGTTTAACACTTTTTTGGTTACTAAATGATTCCATTTGTGTTATTACATAGTTTTGATGTATTCACTATTATTCTACAATGTACAAAATTGTAAAAATAAAGAAAAACCCTTGAATGCGAAGGTGTGTCCAAACTTTTGACTGGTACTATATATACATTTTGAAATTATACAATCTTAGAGAACTAGTATTTTTGGATTACTAACGGGGGCACGCAGGATACATGCCCAGGGACCCCTGTTTGGGATCCCCATTGGTTTTGTAATCATGTTTGAGCATAAGAACACAAAAATAGCCCTTTCCACGATCATGGGATGCGACTAGTGTTTATGTTCTTTTATTGCCTTCAGTGTTCAGCTGACCTCTCAGGGTCATGGCCCCTGACCTCAGTGCAGTCCAGTGCCTCTCTTCTCTAGTGCACACTGTGTGGCTCTGAGAAAACCCCACAAAACTCTGCACTTCAGACCAGCCAGGCAGCCACATTCACAGCACCTCTAAGATTACTACATTACAAACAAAGCCACAGCCAACCGAGAGAAAAGATAAATGTGATTGAATTCATAATGCATCAAAAGACAGATGGGACAGAAGACATTTTTGGAAAAAATAAAATGCTTATTATGTTGGGTGACATATTTCCCATTACAGATTTTCTGGGTGATCCACACTGGAGCAGGCTACAGAGTAAATGTTAGCAGGCAAGGGCACATGAAATATGAATGTTGTCTGTGCTGAGCCGATATGTTATTTTGGTGAAGGGGTCTGACCATTCACACCCCCTGAAATAGACACATAACCTCTGAGGATTCTGGGGGTCTAGAATATGATTGAACGATGTCTTGGAAGTAAATTATTCACAGGTGACATTCTCAGGCCTGGCTGTGACCGGACAGTAGGTAAATAGGAAGAATACTAATCAAAAGGGTAGTGTCCCCTATGACTTAGCAGAACAGAAACCTGGGGTCATCTACCTGAGACATTACACTCCTTTTGAATCCTGCATTAGTAGGGCCGACTTTTCCTGAACTGATCCATTCTAATAAAATGGTTTCTGTAATGACAGCATCCTAGTCTTCTATTGGACTATTGGATGTAATAGCTATGTTTTTTGCTCTCAGAAGCAACAGAATAGAGGTGTTGGTTTGTTATCGACAAGGTAACCAATTTAGCCTGGAATAACTCATTTCCTTCCAGATCATGCCACCTAATAAAGAAGAAAATGGGTATTGCTTTCTAAGTGTGTATGAAAGACAAAGTCAGTTCTTTCTCCTTTCTAGGGAGCTTGAATGACAGGAGATTCCTTGGATGTTTTCTCAGCTTCCAAGTACTTGACCATTGTATCGCACTAAATGGATTCTCTTGTCACATTTGAAACCCGTGGGCAGCTTGTTTGGAGAGCAACTTCACAAAGTATTGCCAGCAGTCACCCGCTAACTCTTAACTCTGCTCCGCAGAAGGGACTTGGATGTTTAGAGCCGTCTCTACTCGTTTGCCTCAAGTTACTCGTTCAAAAAAACATCTTCAAACTAGGTTCATTGTGACTTTGTTAAAGCCCATATTCTCAAACTATAGCGAGTCTAAATCATGTTATAGTCTGTATTTCAGTTCACATTTCTCCACATATCTTGCGTGAAAAGTGGATAATTACACAGGCTGCGATGTCGGGTATTTTCCGTTATCTGTCAATAGGTGCGTTATACAGACATATTACAATCATGTTGTGGTCATTGCCTTCTTCCTTGTGCATTTGCACCGTGAAACATGCACCGTACTGTTTGTCCGACCCATAGTTCCCATGCATCAGCCCAACCCCATAGCCAGCCGTGTCTCATGGGAAACATTACACACGGTATTACACCATCAGGTTTGGCTTGCATTGCTAATGTATGCATTCCATCCAGTTGTCCCCACTGCAACCAACAAGGGATCTCTGTCACGCCTCCTTTCAATTGGCTGAAAGGAGACTGTGGTACATTCGCGAGTTGAACCCACAACATATGGCACAGACAAAGTAATGAGTGGGGGTCCTGTGTGGCTCAGTCGGTAGAGCATGGCGCTTGCAACGCCAAGCGTCGTGGGTTCGATTCCCAGTAGGGCCACCCATATGTAAAAGTAGTGGCCCCAGCCGACTTGTAAGTCGCTTTGGACAAAAGCGTCTGCTAAATGGGATATATTTATATTTTTTATTTAATGAGGATCAACTCAACGTGCTGAAGTGTCACAGACATCCTTCAAGTAGCCACAGGTCTGTATGTAGTCTCTTCCCTTTCCTTGTGTTTGTATTTGTTCCCACACCGGCCTGCCTGAGATTGCTCTGTGCAGAGGAGATTAAGTCCCATGTAAGCCTCCCAAGCTAATGGCTATTTGGCTTCCCTGTGCCTGTCGTCTGAGAGGCGTGAATCCCATTTCCCGTGCTTGAATCCCATTTCGATTTGTTTCCTGTTACATATATTGCTGTACCAGCAAATAAGGTGTTATTGAGATGTCTGTTGGAGGTGCTTAGCTGTGATTCATTGGAAACAAATAGCACCTCGACAAGTGGAATGGGCTTTTAACATATGTATAACATGCATTGCACCGTGGGGCCCCATTCTCACTCTGCCTTCATTTCAATAGGAGGAAAGGCTTCGGCAGGATTCTTTCCCTGCCAGCCAATGAATTATAAAAATGTCTTCCTATATTTCGAATGAGTGCATGACATTAGGTAAAGCATCGCACTGAATCATGACCATTCCTTTTTTCCGTCTGTCACACCCTGACCATAGTTTGCTTTGTATGTTTCTATGTTTTGTTTGGTCAGGGTGTGATCTGAGTGGGCATTCTATGTTACATGTCTAGTTTGTCTATTTCTATGTTTGGCCTGATATGGTTCTCAATCAGAGGCAGGTGTTAGTCATTGTCTCTGATTGGGAACCATATTTAGGTAGCCTGTTTGGTGTTGGGTTTTGTGGGTGATTGTTCCTGTCTCTGTGTTTGCATCAGATAGGGCTGTTTTTGGTTTTACACGTTTGTTCGTGTTTATCTTTTTTTTTTATTAAACATGAATCAATATAACCACGCTGCGTTTTGGTCCGCCTCTCCTTCACCACAAGAAAACCGTTACACCATCACATTCCTGTGATTTAGATATTTGGAATATCGGGGTCTTATTTCTTTTGGCAAAGCTATAAATATCACAGTTACATGATTGCCAGGATGAAATAAGCATCTGAGAAACAAGCTAACTTTACACATTTACTAAAGGGATGCCTTACAGTATATTAAGTCATAGCCTTATTGCTCTCTCTGCTACCTACCAACTGTCCCACATATTGTCGGACTTCAGACTATTTAGCCTGACTACCATTTAAACCGGTTAATTGTTTAATCACTTTAGAGTTTTGATATTCTAACCTTAATAACATCCATTGTTGCTGTAATTAATAGATGAGTTGTTATTTGATATTACAGAGCTGTGAGCCGAAAATGAAACTGTCCTTGATCTAAAGGAAGTCTGAACACTGTCCTTCGCGCGTGTTTATCTCTCTAGTTTGGACTTAATTTAATCTAGGCTTGACAAGAGGATGAAATACAGTAGCACCACCACCATGACAGCGGGCAGTCTGTCTTTTTCTCACTGTCATACACTTAACTTATTCTATGGGCTATTTCTACTCTAAAACTCATCTAAGAAATTACATTGTCTTGTTTGAGGTCCCTTCAATGGAAACGGTAGACTAATTCAGCTTTAGATGACTTTACCTATCAACAGCATACTGCACAAATTTATGATGTACAGAAAACACCACTGACTTGTCAACTTCATGCTAATGCTTGATTATTGAATAAAAAAATGATCCAATTAACTAGTAGATTCATCAACTAATGGTATACTATGACTAAATTAGAATGTATTTTTGATTAGCAGACCTGGCCATGAAGATGAAGATCAGAGCATACAGTAAGTATTTAGTCAGCCACCAATTGTGCAAGTTCTCCCACTTAAAAAGATGAGAGAGGCCTGTAATTTTCATCATAGGTACACTTCTACTATGACAGACAAAATGAGAAGAAAATAAATCCAGAAAATCAGAAAATCCAGAAATTTTTTATTTATTTATTTGCAAATTATGGTGGAAATAAGTATTTGGTCACCTACAAACAAGCAAGATTTCTGGCTCTCACAGACCTGTAACTTCTTCTTTAAGAGGCTCCTCTGTCCCCCACTCGTTACCTGTATTAATGGCACCTGTTTGAACTTGTTATCAGTATAAAAGACACCTGTCCACAACCTCAAACAGTCACACTCCAAACTCCACTATGGCCAAGACCAAAGAGCTGTCAAAGGACACCAGAAGAAAAATTGTAGACCTGCACCAGGCTGGGAAGACTGAATCTGCAATAGGTAAGCAGCTTGGTTTGAAGAAATCAACTGTGGGAGCAATTATTAGGAAATGGAAGACATACAAGACCACTGATAATCTCCCTCGATCTGGGGCTCCATGCAAGATCTCACCCCGTGGGGTCAAAATGATCACAAGAACGGTGAGCAAAAATCCCAGAACCACACGGGGGACCTAGTGAATGACCTGCAGAGAGCTGGGACCAAAGTAACAAAGCCTAGCGTCAGTAACACACTACGCCGCCAGGGACTCAAATCCTGTTCCCCCTCCTCCCCCTGCTTAAGCCAGTACATGTCCAGGCCCGTCTGAAGTTTGCTAGAGAGCATTTGCATGATCCAGAAGAAGATTGGGAGAATGTCATATGGTCAGATGAAACCAAAATAGAACTTTTTGGTAAAAACTCAACTTGTCGTGTTTGGAGGACAAAGAATGCTAAGTTGCATCCAAAGAACACCATACCTACTGTGAAGCATGGGGGTGGAAACATCATGCTTTGGGGCTGTTTTTCTGCAAAGGGACCAGGACGACTGATCCATGTAAAGGAAAGAATGAATGGGGCCAGATTGAGTGAAAACCTCCTTCCATCAGCAAGGGCATTGAAGATGAAACGTGGCTGGGTCTTTCAGCATGACAATGATCCAAAACACACCGCCCGGGCAACGAAGGAGTGGCTTTGTAAGAATCATTTCAAGGTCCTGGAGTGGCCTAGCCAGTCTCCAGATCTCAACCCCATAGAAAATCTTTGGAGGGAGTTGAAAGTCTGTGTTGCCCAGTAACAGCCCCAAAACATCACTGCTCTGGAGGAGATCTGCATGGAGGAATGGGCCAAAATACCAGCAACAGTGTGTGAAAACCTTGTGAAGACTTACAGAAAACGTTTGACCTCTGTCATTGCCAACAAAGGGTATATAACAAGGTATTGAGATAAACTTTTGTTATTGACCAAATACTTATTCTCCACCATAATTTGCAAATGAATTCATTAAAAATCCTACAATGTGATTTTCTGGATTTTTTCTCTCTCATTTTTTCTGTCATAGTTGAAGTGTACCTATGATGAAAATTACAGGCCTCTCTCATCTTTTTAAGTGGGAGAACTTGCACAATTGGTGGCTGACTAAATACTTTTTTGCCCCACTGTATTTTTGTAACTCACTCGAATTGAGTTAGATTCAGATGGCTGAGATTGTTCAGTGGATTTGCTGTACTCTCTAAGGGCCGTAGTACAGAGGAGATTCTGGTAAAGTGAGATGATCAGTACTTTTTTCCATAGAGGTCTACTAAGGGGAAGGTAGAAAGTGAATATTCTCTGGGATACACTGTTTAAAAGCTTTCTGGCCATAATCAAAGGAAATAACAACATTCTCCAGGCTGGGAACTCTATAGTGTAATTGAAAATACAGATGTGAGTGCATGCTGTTCTTGGAAGAGAAACTTTACTGTAGGGGAAAGTAGAGAGTACACAGCGTCCACGATGCTGCTGAGACTGAGAGAAGCGGGGGGGGGGGACTAAATGGTTTTACCATTTTTCATTTGTGTCCTGTAAATGTTGTGGTAAATAGATGTCTTGTTTGATTGATGACTGGAACAGAATACTTGGAATGTAAAACTGGAAAAATGCATGTGGCCTTTGGACTGACCCAAGCAGAGATAGGAAGGGTGTGGGAGGTGGAGAAACAGTGAGGCCCCTCCCAGGCCAGAGCCCAGACTTGAGTAGAGTAACAGGAACAGAACTTCTGGAAGGCACACCACCAAATGTTCTCTCCCCTCCACTGTGGTACTCCTGTTCTGTTCCCACTACCTGTTGTGCATCCTATGTCGGGGAACATAATTATCCATTACACAAGACACAACACGCACGCACATGCACACACGCAGACACACTTTTTCTCCTGGTCTTGTCCTTTCAGATAGTCTGAGTCACCTCTTCTTCCATGGCATTATTTATTTAGCCAAACAGAAGCCCCCTGACCACATTCTGTTTACCGTTTAGACAGCTGGACTTTCACTGGGCCAGAGCTGGAGGTGGGGCTGAGGCCAGAGCTGGAGGTGGGGCTGAGGCCAGAGCTGGAGGTGGGGCTGAGGCCAGAACAGGAGGTGGGGCTGAGGCCAGAACTGGAGGTGGGGCTGGAGGTGGGGCTGAGGCCAGAACTGGAGGTGGGGCTGGAAGCAGAGCTGGAGGTGGGGCTGGGGCCAGAGATAGAAGTTGGGCTGGGACCAGAGCTGGAGGTGGGATTGGGACCAGAGCTGGGGTGGGGCTGGGGCCAGAGATAGAAGATGGGCTGGGATCAGAGCTGAAGGTGGGGCTGGGACCAGAGCTGGAGGTGGGGTTGGGACCAGAGATAGAAGTTGGGCTGGGACCAGAGCTGAAGGTGGGGCTGGGACCAGAGCTGGAGGTGGGGTTGGGACCAGAGCTGGGAGGTGGGGTTGGGACCAAAGTTGGAGGTGGGGCTGGGGCCAGAGATAGAAGTTGGGCTGGGACCAGAGCTGAAGGTGGGGCTGGGACCAGAGCTGGAGGTGGGGTTGGGACCAGAGATAGCAGTTGGGCTGGGACCAGAGCTGGAGGTGGGGCTGGGACACAAGTACTGTATATTTTTTTAGTTAAAAGAAATTCATGTTAGCAGGCAATATTAACTAGGGAAATTGTGTCACTTCTCTTGCGTTCAGTGCAAGCAGAGTCAGGGAATATGCAGAGGTTTGGGCCGCCTGGCTCCTTCCGAACTGTGTGAAGACCATTCCTTCCTAACAAAGACCGTAATTAATTTGCAAGAATTTTACATAATTATGACATAACATTGAAGGTTGTGCAATGTAACAGCAATATTTAGACTTAGGGTTGCCATCCGTTTGATAGAATACGTAACGGTTCCGTATTTCACTGAAAGAACAAAAGTTTTGTTTTCGAAATGATAGTTTCCGGATTTGACCATATTAATGACCTAAGGCTCATATATTATAATATTTCTTATTATAATTAAGTCTATGATTTGATATTTTATAGAGCAGTCTGACTGAGTGGTGGTAGGCAGCAGCAGGCTCGTAAACATTCATTCAAACAACACGCAAACAATGCTTGAAGCACAGCGCTGTTTACTTCATGCCTATCAACTCCCGAGATTAGGCTGGCAATACTATAGTGCCAATAAGAATATCTAATAGTCAAAGGGGACCAGAGCTGGAGGTGGGGTTGAGACCAGAGCTGGAGGTGGGGCTGGGACCAGAGCTGGAGGTGGGGCTGGGACCAGAGCTGGAGGTGGGGCTGGGACCAGAGCTGGAGGTGGGGCAGGGACCAGAGCTGGAGGTGGGGTTGGGACCAGAGCTGGAGGTGGGACTGGGACCAGAGCTGGAGGTGGGGCTGGGACCAGAGCTGGAGGTGGGGCTGGGACCAGAGCTGGAGGTGGGGTTGGGAGCAGAGCTGGAGGTGGGGCTAGTGTAACGGATGTGAAATGGCTAGCTAGTTAGCGGTGTTCGCGCTAAATAGCGTTTCAATCGGTGACGTCACTTGCTCTGAGACCTTGAAGTAGTAGTTCCCCTTGCTCTGCAAGGGCCGTGGCTTTTGTGGAGCGATGGGTAACGATGCTTCGTGGGTGACTGTTGTTGATGTGTGCAGAGGGTCCCTGGTTCGCGCCCGGGTATGGGCGAGGGGACGGTCTAAAGTTATACTGTTACACTGGGACCAGAGCTGGAGGTGGGGTTGGGACCAGAGCTGGAGGTGGGGCTGGGACTAGAGATAGAGGTGGGGCTGGGACCAGAGCTGGAGGTGGGGCTGGGACCAGAGCTGGTGGTGGGGTTGGGACCAGAGCTGGAGGTGGGGCTGGGACTAGAGATAGAAGTGGGGCTGGGGCCAGAGATAGAGGTGGGGCTGGGGCCAGAGATAGAGGTGGGGCTGGGGCCAGAGATAGAGGTGGGGCTGGGACCAGAGATAGAGGCGGGTCTGGGACCAGAGCTGGAGGCGGGTCTGGGACCAGAGCTGGAGGCGGGGCTGGGACCAGAGCTGGAGGTGGGGCTGGGACTAGAGATAGAGGTGGGGCTGGGACTAGAGATAGAGGTGGGGCTGGGACCAGAGCTGGAGGTGGGGCTGGGAATAGAGATAGAGGTGGGGCTGGGGTTCCTCCTCACTTAAAGGCACTTTGACAGGTGTTTCTTCCAGGGGCCCAAACCATCCACATCAGAGCAGCAGGATGGGCCCCTACAGGGCCATGCGCACCGCTTTAGAAGCAATAAAGTAAAGTATCTAGAAGTCAGACCTTTAACTGCAGTGTTCAACGCTTTAAACAAAATGGTCTTTAGAGCGAACAGATGTTCTATTCTAATTATATTTTCTTACATTTTCTCATTTGACGAAAGGACCGCCATAAAGGCAGTCTGGTCGCTTTTATGAACTATAGCATTTTATGGGCAAAAATCTGCTAAAAAGCTGTCAAACGGAATATGTGAATTACTACTCGCAGCATCTTTACTTGCAGTAAAACCTGCAATTTATACCAGTTTACTACATATTGTTAATCTCCATCAGGAAAACACAGTAAACTGCAGTGGGAAACAAGCTCTCCAGAACAAGGAATACTGCAGGTTGTGTGGCCTAGGAAATTACTGCACAATTGATACTGTATATCTTTATATATCTTTCTCATTTGGCTTGTAGGGCTACTGTAGTGTAGAAACCTGTTTGCTTTGCCATACATCATTCATGCTGTCATCATTCATGTTGAAATTGAGGGGAGTTTCATCACTAGCCCATGTCTATCTTGCTCTTAATAGGACATCAAATAAAACTACAAATACAAATGTTGCCCTATGTGTCATTGATCATGGATTACAGTATATTCTATTAGCATTTGAACCAAACTACAATCCCTCTCATTTGAATTGAAGAAGAACCAAACAACTAACATCCGTTGGAATTAATGAAGTTGTTTGAGTCATATCTATATGCTCGTAACATTGTAAATCAGCAGAGGGAGAGCTATCCACTACTTCCTTTTATAAACATGTAAGGAGCATTGGCTTGTTTGCTTTGGCCTTGGCTGGGTTTGTCATGAGGAAGTGCTTCAGCCCTGTAAGAGGTCGAGTCCTAATGAAACTGGGATGGTTACCATGTTAAATCACCCTGGGGATCCTACTGCCGGACACAGGCTGCTTCACGGGAGATTTACCGATGACTGGGCCGCACCGCGTTAAATCACAGTGACCACTTACTGTGGAGGGGACGAGAGAGGAGAGGAGCAGCTAGGGTAAGGTGAGGGAGGGAGGAGAGTGACCTGCCTGGCTAATATCGTCCATTAATAGAAGAAGAGTAGGCATTCAGATGATTTTATGATTGTGCTATCACTGACGGACAAGGACTGTGGGTAGTGTTGTCTCAGAGCTGTTGGGAAAGACACACTTGTTGTCATAGGACATTCCAGTGGGCCCCAGTCTTGAGGGGCGGTGGGGAGTAGGGGGGGGACGGGGAAAATCACTTTCAGACATGAATTCTGAGAGAAGATCTATTGTCATAGAAAAGTGTACGTGTGAATTTGATGAAGTAACAAAGTCTCAAGTGTTCTCTCTCTCAGTCAGCTCCTGATGGCAGTTGCGATAGAATCACAGTTGGTGGAATGTCACATCGGCACCATTACGAGCTCATATCAAATAATTTTGTTGCACTGGTTGATCTTCAAATCTGTTTCTATCCAGTTGACTTGTGGAAATACCTGTCACTATAGCATACGACTACAGTAGGGGGACTATAGTCTTGTAAACTGTCCTCAGGAGCTTGACTAATATGTTTTGTTTTAGAACCATAGGAGGGAGAGAACATTTGAGGAATGAGCGTATGATCTAGCGCTTTCTTAAGATTCCTATTAAAGGGATACTTTAAGGGATACTACTTCCCCAGTGTCAGATGAACTTGTAGATACCATTTTATGTCTCTGTGTCCAGTATGAAGGAAGTTAGAGGTAGTTTCGTGAGCCAAGGCTTACTAGCGTTACCGCAATGACTGGATGTCTATGGGTATCTACTAGCATGCTAGTTAGAACTTGTGCTAATGCTGGTTAGCAACTTCCTTCAAACTGCACGCAGAGACACAAAATGGTATCCAAGAGTTTATCTGACTCTGGGGAAGTTTATTGCCAAAATCCAGAAGTATCCCTTTAAGATCTTTGAAATTTCATGAATTTTAAATATATATATTTAGCTGTGTGGTATGCACTTGGGTCTGACACATCCTTTTTACTATAATTTTCGATATGAATTTCAATTGAAATTCTTACATTTTTTGCCCTGAACACACCCTGGGTTTCTCTGACTGAATGATTACTTAGTAATGGCAGCTAATCAGTGCCAATTTAACTGAAATTACTCTGTGCTTCTGTCAATGTCGAGTGAAATGACTTTTCAGATTGACTGCACCTCTTTATTTGACATAAAATGAAATAGAATGCAACCTCATTTTGGTGGTATGTAATTTAAGAGAATTGTGTTTTCGATAGTGAAAGAGCAGATGAAACAACCCAAGTGGAGCTTCCCAATTATTCCCTCTCCGATACTGTACATTGGAATCCTACTAAACTGAGATTGTTGCATGCACTGTGTGTTTATGTGTGTGTATCACAGGCGGCTGGTGGTACCTTATACGGGAAGGACTGGGGTCATTGTAATGATATCAGCCATTATTAGGAGCTGTCCACCTCTCACCAGCCTCCTGTGGTGTGTATGTGTGTTCACATTCAATCAAACTCGACCTGTGTGATCGCTGAGGATGTACAAGTGCTATGGGTGTGTGTGTGTGTGTGTGTGTGTGTGTGTGTGTGTGTGTGTGTGTGTGTGTGTGTGTGTGTGTGTGTGTGTGTGTGTGTGTGTGTGTGTGTGTGTGTGTGTGTATTGTCCATTTGCCTGCCATCAGGGTCTTTTGTGGTCCCATGAATAGTCTTGACCTGCATGAGGAACCCAGTGAACTTCGGCATGTCTAGACAGCTTGTATTGCTTCCAAGATTAAGGTCTAAACCGGATGCTTTCCTGTTTACAAGTCTGAGGTTTGCTTGTGAACACTTTCAGGAAAACATTTGGTCTGGGTCTGTATTTATCACGAACCTAAACACTCACACACTTCCAATCAACATTTGTTACATTTGAAATAGGTTCTAATGATCAATTGATGGTCTTACGTGAACTTGTAAATGTTTATAGACTGAAGAAAAGTAGCCTGAATAAGGATAGGATATTGTACCGTTTTATACAATAGTTAGTTATAACTATAGGAGGACTTTGTGAGAGTAAAAACTACACAACACCTGTAAAGGAATGTAACTTAGGTTAAATTCACACACAACAACATTTCGCTATGCTCATGATTACAATGACTCCATTTAGAGAGAGAAAAATGAATCTAAAACAGTCAAATAACTGTTCAATAAAGACACTTCATTTCCTAAGTGTTGTGTAATAACCTGAGATTGTGCGCTCTAAGAGCTCTATCCTTTTGTATTTGTGTTCTAGGAAGAAGACTGGGTTTAGTTATGGTTTGTTTCTGTTATGGTGCAACCTTGAATATGATGAATCTTACATCTGGTGACAGTGTGTTGTTCAAGGCAGTAAATCAAACATTGATTGAAGGCACCATGAGTGGATTTCTTCTTGAAGTGCAGCAGGCATTTGAAAGACTTTCAGATGCTGCTCACAGTTCAGGCGTCTCACCTTCATTGATCCCATGTGGGATTCATGTTGTCTTTAAAAGGGAATTCAGATAATATAATGTCTCGTGAACTGAAAAAAAAATGCCCGTGTTTACAGCTGCTCTATGCTGAAATGACGATAATTGAAATAGGGCCTAATTGGGATGATCATGATGGAGGTCATGATGATGATGGTGTTGATTATGATGGAGAATGCAATGACAATGACATATAGGACTACAACTACAGAGAAAATGTACATCAATGATGTGGATGTATTCCAACTTGATGCGAAAGGTCCGTTTTTTATTGATTCATCCGTTGGGATATTTTTTATGGCTATTTGTGGAAGGAGTGATATAGCTGTTTAAGTTCTGTTTTTGTAGCTTGCAGAATATTTGCCTGCTGCTCAAAGACATCAGACTGGTCTTTATTCGGCCTTGATCCCATCCATGCTACATATCCATGCATGTTTTCATTTCTGTTTTTCACTCGTTGATAGTCTAGGAAGTCAGGATCTGTGTTTTCAGTGTAATCCTAGAGCACTTCAGGACATGGATGTGGCCTTTAGAGTATAACATCCTGCTTCCTGTCTGTCTGTCTGCCTCATATTTTCTTTCCCTCCCTGGACGTCTCTCTGAATCCATGTCCAAAGGAAAGAAACCAAAGAACATTCATCCTGCCTTTCAACACGCTAATGAATGACTGATTGCTAAAACAAAAAAAAAACAACAACAACAAAAAATCTTGTCCAATTGCAAATTACAAGTGTCATTATCCTCTATTAAGGAAGTCATTCATTTCTTAGCGGATGTCCACAGATATAGTTACTAGGGAAACGGCATGTTGTTTCATCAAAGCCTGCTAGTCAGTGGTGGGGGCTCCAACCCCCTCTCCTCCCTCTCAAGATTGCATTACAGAGGTCTTAACTGTTCCATAATTGTCTGGTGGGACTCTCAATCCCTCATCACCCAGTGTGGGATGTGATCACACTAACAGCCCTTGAGAAAGAAGAAAGGGTATAAACAATAGCTAATGGATTTTTTTTTTTTTGGAATAGAATGTTGCTATCAGCAAGAAAAGCAGCAGCTTTGCATTGCATTAATCCATATGTAATAGTGAGCTTTGCTAGCCATCACCATTTATGCCAAAATGTATATTTCATCTTATGGATGGATTTTTTAGTTGGATTTCTATTTGAGAATATGTATCCCTCTTTGGGGCTGTCGTGGTGATGCTGTCCTTGTGTCAGACCTGTATCGATCCCCTGCAGTACGTGTGCAGTGTGAGACTGATGTGTGTTGGAGAGTGCACACAAACACACGAGCGCACAAACACACATCTGAGGCGAAGGCTGATGACTGGGCTGGACTGGACAGGTGACCCATCTAGAGGAGTGATTGAGTGCTACACCACTGGGCTTTGGCATTGAGTAGATATAATGTAGCGTGTTAAAGGTGCACCCTGCCACGATGATGAATACAGGCAAGTTGAAAAATAAATACTGCCGTATCAATCAATGGGCAGCTGCGTGACCCCTTTAAGATGTACTCATTTTTTACCAGACACATTAAGCATCAGGATTAAACTGTCTAATGTGGACACGGATCTCAAGGACAACCAAACAGTCTGCTGGCATATGTCAGAGCAGGGCCTTCTTCACTGTTCAATATGTTTCAACTACTATCACAAATTAAGTTAAGACCCAGATGCAGACAGGTCATATTGACAATGGTTTAATATTCCAACCGGGGCAATCAATAGACAGGTCAATGTAGGCAGGGGCCAGTAAACCAGAGGTGGGGCAGCGGTACCGGACGGCAGACAGGCTCAGGGGCAGTTTAGGACGAGGTCAACAATCCAGAGGTGGGGCAAAGTTACAGGTCGGCAGGCAGGCTCAGGGGCAGAGGCAGGCAGAGTGGTCAGGCAGGCAGGCTCAGAGTCAGGAAAGGCAAGGGTCAAAACCAGGAGTGCTAGAAAAAGAGAGACTGGGAAAAGCAGGAGCTGAGAACAAAAACACTGGTTGACCTAACAAACAAAATGAATTGGCAACAGACAAACAGAGCACACAGGTATAAATACACAGGGGATGATGGGGAAGATGGGTGACACCTGGAGGGGGGTGGAGACAATCACAAGGACAGGTAAAACCGATCAGGGTGTGAAAACTGGGAGAGCAGGGAGTCCGGAAGTAGCCTATTGTCCCGAGCCTATATGTTGTTGTACACTGTAAAAAATATCTACTTGTTTCAACTAAATATTATTAAGTAACTGGTTCCACAGGTGTTTTTTTGATTTACTCAACTTTTCAGTCAAAGTGTTAGCTGAACATAGCATTTTTAGTTAGCCCAAACTTAGCTCCAACATGAGAAAACGTAGGCAAGAATTCAGTCAACTTAAAATTATGTGTTTGCTCAAATTGTCTCGTGTTCATTTAACTAGAAATTATTATTTGGGCATCTTACTTTATTAAAAGGCTGCGGAACTAGTTACACAGAGTGCTTTTATCATATACAATGTTTTCAACTTACATATTTGACAGACGATTACATTGTGCATCTTAATTTATAGAGTAAAAATTATTCAACCTCTCAATTGTGATTTGTACTCACAACCTCTTGGTTCACAGCATTCCAATCTTCCTGCTACGCCTCCATGTCTGTATCAATAACTGATTTCACCTGTATTGCTACACTTTGCACTTCAAAGTAAATCTCAGCTCTGTTAATAAAGGTATACTCAAGACAAATATTTGATTGATCATAGTGATTAAGGAGTAACATTAAAAGTAATATGCCCCACCAACATTAGACAACTATACAGAAAAACATAGAATTGCTTAAATAAGTAAATCAAAGAGAATAGTCTGATTAATATTAATAGAATAGAATAGTCTGATTAACTGACAATTGACACAGACATGGTGGTGTAGCAGAAAGCTCAGAATGCCTTGAACAAAGAGGTTGTGAGTTCAAATCCCGGTGAGGACATGATTGAATAATAATTGCTGTATAAATGAACATGCACAATGTAATCATGTATGTCAAATATATAAGTTGAAAACAGTAGCGGTTAAAAGCACTGTGTGTGTGTTAACAGTTGAACAGCCTTCTGTAGTAAAGATGCCCAAATAATAATTTATATATTGAACAAAAATATAAACCCAACATGTAAAGTGTTGGTCCCATGTGTCATGAGCTGAAATAAAAGATCCCATAAATGCTCCATATGCACAAAAATTATTTTTTGAGGCACAAATTTGTTTACATCCCTGTTATTGAGCATTTGTCCTTTGTCAAGATAATCCACCCACCTGAAAGGTGTGGCAAATCAAGAATCTGATTAAACAGCATGATCATTACACAGGTGCACCTTGTGCTGGGGGAAAATAAAAGGCCACTCTAAAATGTACAGTTTTGACAAACAACACAATGCCTCTGAAGTTTTGAGGGAGCGTGCAATTGGCATGCTGACTGCAGGAATTTCCACCAGAGCTGTTGCCAGATAGTTGAATGTTAATTTCTCTACCATAAGCCGCCTCCAATGTCATTTTAAAGAATTTGGCAGTACGTCCAACCAGCCTCACAACTGCAGACCACGTGTAACCATGCCAGCCCAAGACCTCCACATCCAGCTTCTTCACCTGCGGGATCGTCTGAGAGCAGCCACCCGGACACCTGATGACACTGAGAAGTATTTATACCTGTAATAAAGCCCTGGTGTGTGGAATAACTCCTTTTGATTGGCAGGTCCTGGCTTCCCAGTGGGTGGTCCTATGCCCTTCCAGGTCCACCCATGCCTGCACCGCTGCTCAGTCAAGTGAAATCCAAAGATTAGGGCCTAATTTTTTTATTTGGATTGACTGATTTCCTTATATAAACTGCAATTCAGTTTTGGGGCTGACTCTCGGGCTTCCATCCACGCCGCCGTGCTGCCTCCTCATACCAGCGCCTCTCTGCCTTCTTCGCCTCCAGCTCTTCTTTGGCGCGGCGATGTTCTCCAGGCTGTGCCCAGGGTCCTTTACCATCCAACTCATCCTCCCATGTCCAGTACTCCTCTTTGAGCTGCTCCTGTTGCCTCTTCTCCTGCTGCACCTTGGGGCGGCTACACTCCCCTGGTTTAGCCCAGGTCCTCTCCCGTCGAGGATTTCCTCCCATGTCCAAGTGTCCTGTGTCTTTGGCCGCTGTTGCTGCTGTCCGTTACCACGCCGCTTGGTCCTGTTGTGGTGTTTCATTCATACTTCAATAATGGTATTTTAATTTAACTAAATAAAATCCCCAAACAAAACCTCAGGGGAGCATCTTCCCTCCCAGTCATCCTACAAACTACCTTTCCCTTTCTCCCTGTCCCTTATCTATCCGCTTACAAATCTAAATGACACCCAGCCCTAAACCCCCCTTCCACCTCTCCCGGGCAGCATGCTGCCCCCACTTCCTCTCCTCCCTCTTCATCCACCCCCTCAAATCTCCTTCCACCCGCCTCACTATCCCTTCCACCCCCCAATCTCTCCCTGTCTTCACCATGTTCTGCCTGGCTTCCCACAGCCCCCGTTTAAGAAGCCAGAGCAGAAACCTGTCCCTATCCGTCCCTCTCGCTCTCCCTACACCTCTCTCTAACCTGGCCCACGTCAATACAAAATCCCCTCTTACCAAACCTAACAACACCCGTGCCCTAGCCCAAGCCCATACTACTCCGGCAAAGGCACAGTCCCAAAAGACATGGCGCACAGTCTCCTCCCTGCCACAAGAGGATCTTGGACAGGTGGGGGATTGCGCCAAACTATGCACTTGTGGAGCCTCAACCAATTCAGGTCCTTGAGCCTGTTGTCCAGGCCCCGCGCCTGCACTCCCTCCCAGACCACTAACGAGATGCCCACTACAGGCGCCAGACTCCCTGCCTGTCTGACCTCCTCATACAGGTGCCTGTGATCTAAACCTACTCGGGCAACTTCAACCTCAGGGTGCGCGTGCCACGGCAGCTGTTCCGCCCGAGGACCCGTGCTAGACCACACCATTACGCTTCTTGCCGGATACGAGAAGAACACCCGCAGGAGGTAACCGGACGGGTGTATCACTGGATGAGCAAGCTCCGTTAACAAGAAAGAAACAAAAATTGCGTCCAGCTTGAGAGGGAGATGTGGTACCCCCTTACCTCCCTCCCCGATGGGACAGAGCATGCGTGCCCTGGCGACCCACTCGTACCTGCCACTCCACATGAACTGAAACACAAGCCTCACTAGAGGCCTCCTCAGACAAGCCGGCAATGGGTAGATGTACGCCAAATACAAAAGAGATGGCAACACATCCACATTTAGGACCAGGACCTTGCCCATAAAAGACAAATAGCCTTCCACATCGCTAGCTTCCTCTGTACCACTGCGATACCCATGTTCCAGTTCAGCGTCGCTGAGCCGGAGGTCTCAAAATGGACCCCGAGAAACCTCAGAGAGATAACCCCCTGGGCAGCCGAGAGTGGGCACCCCTGCCTGACCCCAGACGAGAGGTCAAAAACGTCACCTAACTCGACACCCCGCTCTGACATATAATGTACGAATCCATCCTATGAACTTCTCCCCAAATCCTAATCAACCTAACACTCTGAATAGAAAATATCTATTCACGCGATCAAAAGCTTTCGCCGGATCTAGTGCTGCTACCATTAAAGGCAGGCCTCTATCTTCAACCCAAGCGATGGAGTCCCTGATTAACTGTAGGTTCCATCTAGTAGAGCGGCTCTCTACCCCGCACGTCTGATCCTCATGGACAACGTAGGGAAGGGCTGTACGCAACCGGTCTGCTAAAACCTTTGCAAGTAGCTTGTAATCTACGCACAGCATGGTCAACGGCCGCCAGTTGCCAAGGTCTGTTACTTCCCCCTTCTTATATAAAAGTGACAGCACACCAACAGCCATTGATCCCCCCCCGGGACTCCTGTCTCAAGAATGGCCTTCAAGACGTCGAGGACCACTGGTCCAAGTATACCCCAAAACTTGAGATAAAACTCAGCCGGCAGCCCATCCATCCCAGGCACCTTCCCTTTTCCCATCCTCCTAAGAGCGCTCTCAACCTCTTCTAGTGAAATCTGGGCCTCCATCACTTCTCTAATGTCCTCCGGCAACCGCCTGGACAAGTGTTCTAAAAACACATTTCCCTGCTCTACATCTATTTCCCTTTCCTTAAATAAACCTTGGACATGATCAGTTGTCACCCTGACCATTTCTTCTGGTTTTCTAACAATACTACCATTTTCTTCCCTAACGCCATGCATTACCTTCCTACTCTATCTGGCCCTAACTGACTTAAAGAACATAGCAGAACAAGTCTCATTGTGTTCTAGAAAGCCACTATGCGCACGCTCCAGGAAAGCTCGAGCCTTCCGCTCCTGCAACTCCCTGAGCTGCACCTTTAGGGTTGCGGATCTCTCCCAGTCAAACGACCCGCCGAGGTTGCCTGCCTCGTACTCGAGTTCAATTAACCTTTGGATACGATCCACCTCCCTCCTCTCCTCCCTTTTTTTCCTCTTGCAATACCCTATTATAAAAGCCCTAATCCTCACCTTAACTAATTCCCACCACTCTAACACCCCCCCGCACATGGACCGGAGGCCTTCAAGCCTCCAAAAGAAACCCCAAAAAAGCCAACAAAAGCCTGCTCCTCCAGCACATCCCGATCTAACTTCCAGTACCCCCTACCAAAGAGGCAGACTGGCGACCCCACCTGCAGGAGCACCCCGTCGTGATCTGAAAAGAAAACAGGCAACAGCCGCCCAGACAACTTACCCAAAGACCTGGGTACAAAAATATAGTCGAGACTCCACGCAACCCCCCTGGAGTTGCGCCATGTAGGACCGGCCATTTTCGGAGTAGTGTGCAGGCCACCATCAACCAGACCATGGCAAGCCATTAGTTAACCCGGTGATGGCGCCTGCACTGCTATCCCCCCCTATTCCTAAATCTGTATTAAAATCCCCCCCTATCACTAATTTCCTATTTGTTAGACACACAGGGGCGCCAGACAGTCCACCATCTCCCTCCTGTCTGCCACCACCTGTGGCCCATACACCACCACTAATCTAAATTTACAATCCCTTATCGTGACATCCACCCCTATAACCCTCCCCTGCATCACCACAAAAGAACCCTCCACTTTTACCGCCCTGTGCCCACACAAAATCCCTACCTCCGATGAGTGCACCCCCCCAATACCCCAAACCGACTCCCCCTTGTCCCACTCCCTCTTAAACCTATTAACATCCCCTCCATCCCTCAGGTGAACCTCCTGTAAAAAACAAAAATCAAACCCCACACCCTCCAAATAACTAAAAACCGCCCTCCTCTTCACAAAATCCCCTAAAACCCTTACATTTAAACTAACAAAAGTAAAATTAGACCCCATGAAAGAATAAAATAAAAACACGTAATACACTCAAATTCTAAACCCAGACAGAAAAAAACTAAAACAGGAGACTCACCCGATGCGCCCATGCTCCATATCTACCGGTGATAACGCCATCCGTACTCCCGATGTCCCCCCCTCTTCCTCCAACTCGCCAACCCAGGAATAGTGTTTGGCTCCGGGGTGCCCTGCACCTTGGGTCTACTCCCACACTCCTCCCCCCCCCAGCGCTGCAGCTGGTTTGGAAAAAAATAGGGGAGGCTGAGTCCCCAAACTAAAAACTCCCCACCTCCTCCTGTACCCAGTCCTGGGTCTTGTTATGTGTGTCCCCACCCAACAGAAGTTGAGGGCCTGGGGAAACCAGCAGCAACCCAAAGGTTTCTCCCACCCCCATCGCTCTCTTGGCCATCCCCTCTCTCTCACTGTCGGCCAATCGCACCCTCCTCTTCGGTGATGGCGGCAGTGGAGAGATACCACCCCCCCCGCCAGCTCCTCCACCATACCCCTCATCTCTTCCACCAGGGCATTTTCCCCCCACTCCACTTGCTCTTCCAACGTCTCCTTCTCCACCACCCCTCCCTTGCTTTCTTCTCTCTCATGCTCCTCCACTCGGTTGCCTTCTTCCGCCGCTTTTCCTGGTTCTCCTACTCCCGTGCCTTCCGTTTCCTTCTCTCTTCCATCCGCCGCTTCTTGCTCCTCCTCCTTCCTTGCGACCTTCCTCTCTGGGCCTGTACTCTGGTCATGAGGCGTGCTTCCTTCCCCTCCTCTTCTTCCCCCATCCCCCGCTCTTGCTCCCCCCCAGCCACAGACGCGTATGACCTCTGACGAGCCGGGCACCCCCGCCACAGGTGTGCTGACGAGCCACACCCGTGGCATGCCTTAGGCTCGTCACAATCCCTCGCCTCGTGCTCCCCAGATCCACAAAATCTGCATTTTCTTGTGCTGCACGAGGCGAAGATGTGGCCATAGGCCATACAGCGCCTCCAAAATGGAGGCTGACGTGCATAAAACAACGTCCCCCTGTCAGCTCCCAGGGAGAACATAGCAGGAGGATGGAGGTAGCCACCATGTCCCTTTGGGTCCTCCCTGAGGAGGGCCTGGAAGCCTCTCCTCTCCTCCCATTCCAAAACCCAAGAGAGTCTTTGAGGTGCCTTGCTGAGGAGACGTTATCCATGTATCTCCCCAGAAAGGCCCTCACCTCTTCGTCCTTAACGTATGGGTTGTAAATGTTGACAGTTACAACCCTAAAGTTGTTCCTCGCCAGGCTTGTTATTTCATAGTGGCACATCGACCTCTCACCTCCCACTGCTCTTGCCTTCTCAGGATATCATCGTGTTTCTCCTCTGTATGTAGTGCCACGTCGTATGCTCTCTCCAACGAGTTGCCTTGGAAGCAAAACACGTCCTTCACCGTCAGCTTTAGAATCCCCATCAAGATTGTCCTTCCAAAAGTTTCCCGTCCTAAAGGCTCCAACTCCTTTTCCTTCCAAGCAAACCGAATCGTGTTGGCCAGCCCAATCCCAGGGACCAACCGTGTTGATGGATTTTGCACCATCGCCGCTAGGAGAATGGCGCACCCGGCTCACGTTCTCTTCTCTTCCAAAACAAGGAAAAAAGAAAATCCAAAGTGACTGAGCCTATACTGGTGCAAACTAACACAGAGACAGTAACAATCACCCACAAAACCCAACACCAAACAGGCTACCTAAATATGGTTCCCAATCAGAGACAATCAGAGACACCTGCCTCTGATTGAGAACCATATCAGGCCATACATAGAAATAGACAAACAAGACATCCAACATAGAATGCCCACTCAGATCACACCCTGACCAAACAAAACATAGAAACATACAAAGCAAACTATGGTCAGGGTGTGACAGCCGGTCAGACTTTGTAGGCCAGGCATTCATTTTCAATGAAGGGAAAAGAACCACACTTGGAAAACTGTTAGATGATAGGCGAGAAAGATCCATCTCTTTCTAAGAATCTGGCAGACAACTCTAGCGGGAGAGTCAGCATGAAACAATCATTTGTTTTATCAACTTGAATGAAGAATCAGCAGAAGCATGATGTGAATGGGAGCTGCATCCACAGTAGTATTGATCCGAGGCTGGAGAGAGCATGGAGAGATATACTCAGCCCAGCCTTGTCATCCATACTTCATATATCAAACTCAGGCCCACGATCAGAAACTCACCCTCTCCTTATTCAATAAAATACAAACGTACAATAGCAGTAGCAGGTCCCCTAGCCGCATACATACTGTAGCCTGTTTGGCTTATCACTGTTGGAAATCAATAGAGCAACAGTATGTGGGACACAACTGTCTGTATGTGAACATCAATGCCTAAAAATACACCTTGTGTCAGTTAAAAGACACCCAGTGCCGCTAAGTACGAGGTACTTAGCCATAACTATTGACATTTAGATTATACAGTAATAATGTAAAGTATGATAATAGCTGATGATAGTCCTTTCTTATTCCGTGACTATTCCTCCCTCTGTTGCCTCTGATGAGAATTTGAAATCTTGACCTCGGTACAAGCGAAGAGAAATTGCCGTCCGTTGAGAAAAACTCTTATAGAACGTAGTGGAACCGTCCTCATTCAGAGCTCTGTTGCGTCTTCTAAGGTCCCTTTGTAAGTATCAGCCTCATGATACAGTGATTTCATGTCTCTTCAAACCTAGTCAAATGCCTTGCTCCAGTACTGATATTCACCCCTATGCTTTCGGGCAACTGCTCCGCTCACAGTCCCTGCTGTGTTAAATGTGGTGCTGCAAATGGAGCTAGACACTGTTTTATTAATCAGCCTGTGTTAGTGGCTGGTTGAGTGAGGGGAAAACACCTATAGGTGGTATGAAGATTCGGACGGACTTTAACCAAGTAGTACTTCGAGTTCCAGAGCGTAGGGCCCAGTGTATTTTAGAGGTTGTACGCTACCATACTACCTCACCATTTGACTTTTAACAGTTAGGCCAGTGTTCTTAGACCTTCATCAGCTGGTGAATGTCAATGCTATCGCGCCACAGAGTTCCTCATAGGCATCCGTAAAACCTAATTTTCTGCAGTTTTCAGATGTTCTTCACAGTTCATTTGGCCTGGACATCTGGAGGAACAGCTGGGAGCCATTTCAGAGCAATGGGCCCAGTCTTTGATACACTCAGTCAGTGTTTCCTTCCCATACAGAGCCATAACAGAACAAGGGGGCAACATTGGCTCAGCACGTGATGAGATCCCCTCCCTCTCTCTCTCTCTCTCTCTCTCTCTCTCTCTCTCTCTCTCTCTCACAACTAAGGACACATACAGTTCCTTTTTATCGGATCCCCCATGGACACTTGTTATTTACGTTCCCATTGAAGCTCTTCTGAACCAACAGTTCTGTACAGTATTTCATTTTAAACCAGAAACTGTTGTCTGTTTAGGTTTTCTGATGGAGGGGCAGAGAGAGATCAAACACCAGCCCTGATTGTGAAGTCTCAGCTATTCCTACCATTGCCAGATATGTACCATTGGGGTCATATTTCTGCCATTGCTTGAAATCAACAGTTCTGTATGTATGAAGGATGCTGTCCCTCCCTCCTCTACAGGACCGTGAGCTAGGGGGAGACTGCGGGTATAAACCTGACGGACCGTGGCTCTACTCTACAATCTCATACCTGCGGAGGCTCACTCTCCTCTCTGTGAACTCTGAGTCAGACCTGTCACACTGGCCTGGGACACATCCCTCTCTTTCTCTGGGGCCTATTCACCGTAGGACTCCACTCGTAGTACAGCAACGGCAGTGAAGGAAGTGACAAAAATGTTACAGAATTGGTCAGACAAACTTGTATTGTTTGTATATCAGCTAGAGGTACCGCATGTGAAGTGTATAGTATTAAGTACCTTATGTTTCCCGATCCTCTTCCCTCAGGTCTGTTCCCAGCGGTGCTGAACCTGGCCTCTATGGCAGATATCAGCACCAACGCTACCTGTGGAGAGACAGGACCAGAGATGTACTGCAAACTGGTGGAGCACGTCCCCGGACAGCAAGTCAGGAACACCCAGTGCCGTATCTGTAACGACAACAGCGAGAGGCAATTTGGTAACTATCAATATTATACCGTACCTACTGCATATTACAGTACACCTCTACTTTGTATGGTCTCAGCATGCTTCACACGGTAGGACTAGGAGTGTGGGGTGCTGTATACCACATTCAGCAAGGATTTAGAGAAACCACCTGCACGTTGCTCTCATCAAAGTGCATCACTGCTCCTCATCATTTATCCATTCCAAAATCAATGGGCTCAGCCTATGAAATATACATGGCCTGGGATTGCTGAGGAGGGACTTTTGAAGAGTTCTGACTTGTGGGTCTGTAAACACAGCCTGTGTTTGTGAGCATATCTCACTATCTAACAGAGGACACATCTTTCTGTGTGTACACAGAGAGGAGCCATGCTTCATCTTCTGACAGGCACTTTTGCTGGTAATTAAAACTCACAGCCTATCTGACTGAGAGATTCACCTAAGACAAACTGGTGTGGGTGTAAACTGTGCAAAGACATACAATTGTAAACGGGGTGGTTCGAGCCCTGAATGCTGATTGGATGAAAGTATGACAAACATACCAAGGCTAAGGGCTGTATTCAGGCACTCCGCATGGCGTCGTACATAAGAACAGTCCTTAGGCGTGGTATATTGGCCATAACCACACCCCCTGGGGCCTTATTGTTTAAATATACACTCAGAGGCCAGTTTATTAGGTACAACACCCCGTTCACAAATCTTTTGTATTCCTACAGACAGTGAGTCACGTAGCCATGGCTTGCTATGTAAAGTAGGCAGACAGGCATCGAGGCATTCAGTTACTCTTCAATTGAACGTTAGAATGGGCAAAACGGGTGACCTAAGCGACTTTGAGCGTGGTATGATTGTCTGTGCCAGGCACACCGGTTCCAGTATCTCAGAAACAGACGGCCTCCTGGGCTTAACACTCACAACAGTGTCTAGGGTTTATTGAGAATGGTGTTACAAACAAAACACATCCAGTCAGCAGCAGTCCTGTGGGCGAAAACAGCTTGTTGATGAGAGGTCAAAGGAGAATGGCAAGAATCATGCAAGCGAAAAGGCGGGCCACAAACTGCAGGCGCGGCACCACAATGGTGTGCAGAACGGCATCTCGGAACCACAACTCGTCGGTCCTTGTCACTGATGGGCTATTGCAGCAGTCGACCACACTGGATTCCACTCCTATCAGCTAAAAACAAGAAGAAGCGGCAACAGTGGACACACGATCACCAACACTGGACAGCTCAGGAGTGGAAAAACATTGCCTGGTTAGACAAATCCCGGTTCTTGTTGTGTCATGCTGATGGCAGATTCAGGATTTGGCATTAGCAGCATGAGTCCATGGTCCCATCCTGCCTGGTGTCAACGGTACAGGCTGGTGGCAGGGGTGTAATGGTGTGAGCAACGTTTCTATGCCCCAAAGAATTCAGGCTGTTCTGGAGGCACAGGGGGGGGGGTGACCCAGTACTAGATGAACTGGCCACTGAGTGTAATCCTGACACAGCCTTAGAGGGCCCATAGCTAATGCACTATGTAGGGAATAAAGTGCAATTTGGGGCGCATCCCAGAGCTCCATGTACCAACTGAGCAGCATATGTTAGAGTCCAGGGAGCAGGCAGCACAGATATCAGAGAGACTGATCGGCCTGAGAGACAGACAGACAGACAAACACAGGCCGACCTTGTTCAGTAATTAGACAAGTCTCTCAGAGAGGTCATTACTATTCCCTCCCAGTAATTTGAATCAAAGCGGGAGGGTACTGTAAATGCTTTTAGCAGACAATTACCGGCAAAGAGGACTTCCTGCCTTGACGGTAAAGAGAAGAAGAAATGGACTCGTCATCATTTATCTTGTCTCATCGTTCAATAATGAGTCTTTCACATTTCTGGTAATTTCAGGTCTGACTAGAACGGTCTTTTTTGTTCATTCACATTTAGCCTGTCATGGCAGGCACTCATGATATGAAATACTGTACATTCCCACCATATTAGTATGCCATTAGTTTCTTTGTTTTACCACGAGAGAGAGACAATGTTTGAGTCTATATTTTACCCATCCACATCTTACAGCTGTGTGCCTGGTGAGCAACTAGCCATGCAAAAAAATATGCACATTTTAGAAGGAGATTCACAAGCCTTATAATAACATCTGTGCTTTCCACCTGTTGCAAGTCTTCTGGTGATGACTGTTACAAATGTCTTGCCATTTCTGCCACTAGCCTGTACCGCAGCCAATGAATCACTTGACTTGTTCTTTAATTCCCATTGAAACCAAACCATTGTGTGGCTCCTAATCTTCGCTGAAATGTCATAGGAATGCCCTTCAACACGTACATGTAAGAATTAAGGTGACAGTGATTAGCATAACTTCTAATTAGAGACAATTCTTTTGAAAAGGAAACTTGATTGTGAACCAATTGGGAATGATTTAAATGAATTATTTCTCTCGTAAACGGTAGGAAAACTATTAAACTGCTTAATCAAGAGGGCAACTTTAATTATCCTTTTCTGATTGGGAAATTATGCATAACGAATAGACTGATTTTCTGATGCAGTAAATCTTAAAGTACCTTAAGATGTGTACAGTTCCAGTCTTTTCTAAGCACCACATTTGAATGTTTTCACTGTTGCTTGAAAATCACTCTTGGTTGGGAGATCGTGAAAACACTATACGGAGGAGGACAACTCTTTGGAGGTCGATAAAGTGGTATTTTTAAAGCATTTAACATTTCATTTGCAAAGATAAAGAGGTTTTGAAAGGCTGTTTCTGTCCGTACATGGTAATGAGTGGGGAGTAGTTCACAGAGACGATGGGGGGCATCCATAAGCAACGCTTATTCAGTAGCAGGCTCCTTACTGTTGCCATGGTTTCTAACTAGCACGGAAATGTCCGGAAATAAGTAGCCTATGATTGACAGTGCTCAATCATCTGATATCCAGCAGTCACATGCAACTTATATCTCCTATCTTCAAAAACTGCTTATCTCCTGAAGCATAATGCTTTCTTTCATTTCATTTTTATTCCTAGAGCGCCACCCGATTGAATATGCCATCGATGGAACTAACAGATGGTGGCAGAGCCCCAGCATTAAGAACGGCATGGACTACCATTACGTCACAGTCACTCTGGACTTACAGCAGGTAGGAGATGAGGGTGATACTAAACTAGCCTGGTCCCAGATCTGTTTGTGGTGTATCGCCAACTCCTGTGTTTGTTGCCTGGCATGACAATAATCATAAGAGATGGCAAGACAGCACAAACAGATCTGGGACCAGGATAACTGTAAACCCCATTGGAACTGTAAAGCCACTCGCAGCCAAGCCCCGGTCAACAGTGTAATGCACTTGGCAGCCTGATGTGACACTTGTCTGGGGTATCACATTCTCACACGTTTGTTTAGTCTGGTTTGGAAAGAATGTGTGTAAATATGCTGGCTGAAGACTTGCTATGAGATATTATGTGTAACTCGTCATGTGAGATGCCCAGGTGGCCTGACTTGGAAGAGGGTTGGAGTTGACCTCTGTGAAACCCCTGGCTTGAACTGTCTGAACAGACTGTTATGGATTTCAATCTCTCAAAGGAGAGGAATTGTACTACTGGATCGTACCAGATGAAATGTACGACAGCATGCTACCAGAGAAATTGTACTACTGCATCCTACCAGAGGAATGTTCTACTGCTTCCCACCCGAAGAATTGTACTACTGCATCGTACCAGATGAAATGTACGACAGCATCCTACCAGAGAAATTGTACTACTGCATCCTACCAGAGGAATGTACTACTGCTTCCTACCAGAGGAATTGTACTACTGCATCGTACCAGATGAAATGTACTACTGCATCCTACCAGAGGAATGTTCTACTGCATCCTACCAGAGGAATTGTACTACTGCATCCTACCTGAGGAATTGTACTACTGCATCCTACCAGAGGAATGTTCTACTGCATCCTACCAGAGGAATTGTACTACTGCATCCTACCAGAGGAATGTTCTACTGCATCCTACCAGAGGAATTGTACTACTGCATCCTACCAGAGGAATGTTCTACTGCATCCTACCAGAGGAATTGTACTACTGCATCCTACCAGAAGATAGTCTACAGTCAATCACGGATTCCAAAAAGAAAACCAGCGCCATCACGGACAAGGATGTCTTGCTCCCAGGCAGACTAAATACCTTTTTTGCCCGCTTTGAGGACAATACAGTGCCACTGACACGGCCCGCAACCAAAACATGCGGACTCTCCTTCACTGCAGCCGACGTGAGGAAAACATTTAAACGTGTCAATCCTCGCAAGGCTGCAGGCCCAGACGGCATCCCCAGCCGTGCCCTCAGAGCATGCGCAGACCAGCTGGCTGGTGTGTTTACGGACATATTCAATCAATCCCTATCCCAGTCTGCTGTTCCCACATGTTTCAAGAGGGCCACCATTATTCCTGTTCCCAAGAAAGCTAAGGTAACTGAGCTAAACGACTACCGCCCCGTAGCACTCACTTCCGTCATCATGAAGTGCTTTGAGAGACTAGTCAAGGACCATATCACCTCCACCCTACCTGACACCCTAGACCCACTCCAATTTGCTTACCGCCCAAATAGGTCCACAGACGATGCAATCTCAACCACACTGCACACTGCCCTAACCCATCTGGACAAGAGGAATACCTATATGAGAATGCTGTTTATCGACTACAGCTCGGCATTTAACACCATAGTACCCTCCAAGCTTGTCATCATGCTCGAGACCCTGGGTCTCGACCCCGCCCTGTGCAACTGGGTACTGGACTTCCTGACGGGCCGCCCCCAGGTGGTGAGGGTAGGCAACAACATCTCCACCCCGCTGATCCTCAACACTGGGGCCCCACAAGGGTGCGTTCTGAGCCCTCTCCTGTACTCCCTGTTCACCCACGACTGCGTGGCCACGCACGCCTCCAACTCAATCATCAAGTTTGCGGACGACACAACAGTGGTAGGCTTGATTACCAACAATGACGAGACGGCCTCCAGGGAGGTGGTGAGGGCCCTCGGAGTGTGGTGTCAGGAAAATAACCTCACACTCAACGTCAACAAAACTAAGGAGATGATTGTGGACTTCAGGAAACAGCAGAGGCAACACCCCCCTATCCACATCGATGGAACAGTAGTGGAGAGGGTAGTAAGTTTTAAGTTCCTCGGCGTACACATCACAGACAAACTGAATTGGTCCACCCACACAGACAGCATCGTGAAGAAGGCGCAGCAGCGCCTCTTCTACCTCAGGAGACTGAAGAAATTTGGCTTGTCACCAAAAGCACTCACAAACTTCTACAGATGCACAATCGAGAGCATTCTGGCGGGCAGTATCACCGCCTGGTACGGAAACTGCTCCGCCCACAACCGTAAGGCTCTCCAGAGGGTAGTGAGGTCTGCACAACGCATCACCGGGGGCAAACTACCTGCCCTCCAGGACACCTACACCACCCGATGTCACAGGAAGGCCATAAAGATCATCAAGGACAACAACCACCCGAGCCACTGCCTGTACACCCCGCTATCATCCAGAAGGCGAGGTCAGTACAGGTGCATCAAAGCTGGGACCGAGAGACTGAAAAACAACTTCTATCTCAAGGCCATCAGACTGTTAAACAGCCACCACTAACATTGAGTGGCTGCTGCCAACACACTGACTCAACTCCAGCCACTTTAATAATGGGAATTGATGGGAAATGATCTAAAATATATCACTAGCCACAATGCTACCTAATATAATGTTTACATACCCTACACCATTCATCTTATATGTATACATATATACTGTACTCTATATCATCTACTGCATCTTTACGTAATACATGTATCACTAGCCACTTTAACTATGCCACTTTGTTTACATACTCATCTCATATGTACAGTGCCGTGCGAAAGTATTCGGCCCCCTTGAACTTTGCGACCTTTCGCCACATTTCAGGCTTCAAACATAAAGATATAAAACTGTATTTTTTTGTGAAGAATCAACAACAAGTGGGACACAATCATGAAGTGGAATGACATTTATTGGATATTTCAAACTTTTTTAACAAATCAAAAACTGAAAAATTGGGCGTGCAAAATTATTCAGCCCCTTTACTTTCATTGCAGCAAACTCTCTCCAGAAGTTCAGTGAGGATCTCTGAATGATCCAATGTTGACCTAAATGACTAATGATGATAAATTACAATCCACCTGTGTGTAATCAAGTCTCAGTATAAATGCACCTGCAATGTGATAGTCTCAGAGGTCCGTTAAAAGCGCAGAGAGCATCATGAAGAACAAGGAACACACCAGGCAGGTCCGAGATACTGTTGTGAAGAAGTTTAAAGCCGGATTTGGATTTTCCAAGCTTTAAACATCCCAAGGAGCACTGTGCAAGCGATAATATTGAAATGGAAGGAGTACCAGACCACTGCAAATCTACCAAGACCTCGCCGTCCCTCTAAACTTTCAGCTCATACAAGGAGAAGACTGATCAGAGATGCAGCCAAGAGGCCCATGATCACTCTGGATGAACTGCAGAGATCTCAGCTGAGGTTGGAGACTCTGTCCATAGGACAACAATCAGTCGTATATTGCACAAATCTGGCCTTTATGGGAGAGTGTCAAGAAGAAAGCCATTTCTTAATTATCCATAAAAAGTGTCGTTTAAAGTTTGCCAGAAGCCACCTGGGAGACACACCAAACATGTGGAAGAAGGTGCTCTGGTCCGATGAAACCAAAATTGAACTTTTTGGCAACAATGCAAAACGTTATGTTTGTCGTAAAAGCAACACAGCTCATCACCCTGACCACACCATCCCCACTGTCAAACATGGTGGTGGCAGCATCATGGTTTGGGCCTGCTTTTCTTCAGCAGGGACAAGGAAGATGGTTCAAATTGATGGGAAGATGGATGGAGCCAAATACAGGACCATTCTGGAAGAAAACCTGATGGAGTCTGCAAAAGACCTGAGACTGGGACGGAGATTTGTCTTCCAACAAGACAATGATCCAAAACATAAAGCAAATTCTACAATGGAATGGTTCAAAAATAAACATATCCAGGTGTTAGAATGGCCAAGTCAAAGTCCAGACCTGAATCCAATCGAGAATCTGTGGAAAGAACAGAAAACTGCTGTTCACAAATGCTCTCCATCCAACCTCACTGAGCTCGAGCTGTTTTGCAAGGAGGAATGGGACAAAATTTCAGTCTCTCGATGTGCAAAACTGATAGAGACATACCCCAAGCGACTTACAGCTGTAATCGCAGCAAAAGGTGGCACTACAAAGTAATGCCACCACTTAATTGGCTGAATAACTTTGCACGCCCAATTTTTCAGTTTTTGATTTGTTAAAAAAGTTTGAAATATCCAATAAATGTCGTTCCACTTCATGATTGTGTCCCACTTGTTGTTGATTCTTCACAAAAAAATACAGGTTTATATCTTTATGTTTGAAGCCTGAAATGTGGCAAAAGGTCGCAAAGTTCAAGGGGGCGAATACTTTCGCAAGGCACTGTATATACTGTACTCGATACCATCTACTGTATCTTGCCTATGCCGCTCTGTACCATCACTCATTCATATATCTTTATGTACATATTCTTTATCCCCTTACACTTGTGTCTATAAGGTAGTAGTTGTCACACCCTGACCATAGTTTGCTTTGTATGTTTATATGTTTTGTTTGGTCAGGATGTGATCTGAGTGGGCATTCTACGTTGTGAGTCTAGTTTGTCTGTTTCTGTGTTTTGCCTGATATGGTTCTCAATCAGAGGCAGGTGTTAGTCATTGTCTCTGATTGGGAACCATATTTAGGTAGCCTGTTAGGGGTTGGGTATTGTGGGTGATTGTCCTTTTGTCCTTAGGTCTGTCGTGTGCTAGTTTGCACCAGTATTAGGCTGTTTCGGTTTTCGTGTATTGTTTATTGTTTTTTCATATTGATTCGTGTTTACTTCAGTTTTATTAAACATGGATCGCAATAGACACGCCGCATTTTGGTCCGACTCTCTTTCACCAACAGAAAACCGTGACAGTAGTTTTGGAATTGTTAGCTAGATTACTTGTTGGTTATTACTGCATTGACGGAACTAGAAGCACAAGCATTTCGCTACACTCGCATTAACATCTGCTAACCATGTGTATGTGACAAATACATTTGATTTGATTTGAAGAATTGTACCACTGCATCCTACAAGAGGATTTGTACTACTGCATCCTACCAGATGAATTGTACTACTGCATTCTACAAGATTAATTGTATTACTGCATCCCACCAGATGAATTGTACTACTGCATTCTACAAGATGAATTGTATTACTGCATCCTACCAGATGAATTGTACTACTGCATCCTACCAGATGAATTGTACTACTGCATTCTACAAGATTAATTGTACTACTGCATCCTACCAGATGAATTGTACTACTGCATCCTACCAGATGAATTGTACTACTGCATTCTACAAGATGAATTGTATTACTGCATCCTACCAGATGAATTGTACTACTGCATTCTACAAGATGAATTGTATTACTGCATCCTACCAGATGAATTGTACTACTGCATTCTACAAGATTAATTGTACTACTGCATCCTACCAGATGAATTGTACTACTGCATCCTACCAGATGAATTGTACTACTGCATTCTACAAGATGAATTGTATTACTGCATCCTACCAGATGAATTGTACTAGATGAATTGTATTACTGCATCCTACCAGATGAATTGTACTACCAGATGAATTGTACTACATCCTACCAGATGAATTGTACTACTGCATCCTACCAGATGAATTGTACTACTGCATTCTACAAGATGAATTGTATTACTGCATCCTACCAGATGAATTGTACTACTGCATTCTACAAGATTAATTGTATTACTGCATCCTACCAGATGAATTGTATTACTGCATTCTACAAGATTAATTGTATTACTGCATCCTACCAGATGAATTGTATTACTGCATTCTACAAGATGAATTGTACTACTGCATCCTACCAGATGAATTGTACTACTGCATCCTACCAGATGAATTGTACTACTGCATCCTACCAGATGAATTGTACTACTGCATCCTACCAGATGAATTGTACTACTGCATCCTACCAGATGAATTGTACTACTGCATCCTACCAGATGAATTGTACTACTGCATCCTACCAAGATGAATTGTACTACTGCATCCTACCAGATGAATTGTATTACTGCATTCTACAAGATGCATGCATCCTACCAGATGAATTGTACTACTGCATCCTACCAGATGAATTGTACTACTGCATCCTACCAGATGAATTGTACTACTGCATCCTACCAGATGAATTGTACTACTGCATCCTACCAGATGAATTGTACTACTGCATCCTACCAGATGAATTGTACTACTGCATCCTACCAATTACTACTGCATCCTACCAGATGAATTGTACTACTGCATCCTACCAGATGAATTGTACTACTGCATCCTACCAGATGAATTGTACTACTGCTTCCCACCAACATCAGTTTTGTTCCTTCTGTCAATTTCTGAAAAAGAAAAAGTTTCATACAAATCTTTTCTTGGGCACTGACACTGTAGCTATTACTTTCTAAAATTGATATTTTTTTCACTTTGCTCACTTGCTCAATATAATATCTCCGTTGCAGTGAGAAGAGTGCAGCCATCCTTAGAACAATTTGAGATTAACCCTAGAGGAACCGTAGCATGAAGGTAGTTGCATTTATGCCCACAAAGCACTATTTAAATTGGCCCATTTGAGAGGGTGTCTGGACTGCTGACTTCCTCCTTCAAGCATGTGTGTTCTGTAGGAGACTGTACTGCCTCGTATCAGCATGGTACACCTGATATCTCTGACTATCAGAGCATCTGTAATGACTCCTCTACTATTGACCTACAACAGGAAATGATTCAACCCAATGGAGACTCGCTGTTAATAAAGTTCAGCAATGTGCTGGGTCTCTGTGGGTTCTGGGTTCAAGAGCTGGCGGCGTGTGTGTGTGAATGTGTGTGTGCGTGTGTGTGTATGTGAGGGTGGAAGAGGGAGAGAGGAATCAGGGAATCGGGGATCCTGAGGCTAGATTGTGATTGGTTTCGTAGTTGGTACAGTAACTCAGCTTCCTCCCAAGGCCTCGGATATGATCAAGGGTGAGCGTGAAGCCGTGGCTCCGCTCCTAGGGCCTCCGCGGCTGGTGATTCATGGGAGTTTGTCCCTGGCTGAGTTATTATGCTTAGGTTCAGAGGGTGGCTCTCTGTAGACCCAGGCGAAGGGTCCCAGTCTGTGTCGGTCTCTCCCTTCCAGGAAATAGAGATGCAAGCACATCTCCTTCATTAATATCAGCCTGTCATATTACACAGGAGACCAGAGCAGGGTCAATCCGGAATTAATGACCATGTCACTCACACTGCTGAATTAAATATACAATGATACAAAGTTGGGACACTGTAATAAAAAAAAAATCCAAGAGGGATGAAGGGGATCAATATTTTTTTATTTTTTTATCTCCTCGCTGGCTCCAGTACAGTGAGCACATCATTGGTTATTCAACCAGGAATGCACTCTTAGAAAAAAAGGTGCTATCTAGAACCTGAAAGGGCTCTTTGGCTGTCCCCCTAGGAGAACCCTTTGAAGACCCCTTTATGGTTACAGGTAGAACCTATTTGGTTACAGAGGGTTCTACATGGAACCCACAAGGGTTCTACCTGGAACCAAAAGGTTTTTAACTGGAACTATAAATGGTTCTCCTATGGGGACAGCCAAAGAACTCTTTATGAACCCTTTTTTTCTAAGACTGTAAGCATCAACCAAAGACTGAATTTGTAATAGGAGCTAAAAAAAAGATATAGCTTATATTTAATTTATTTAATGTACTGTACATAATAAACATGTGAAAGTGACCCAAATACTGTATCTCAGTGGTAAGTATGCAGACAGAGTCTCACTGAGGTCATCAAGCGTTCATAAATCATACCTTCCTGTGTTTAATTAGCGTTTGAAATCTGACACCGAGAAGTGCCTAGGCAGCCATTTTTTCCATGCTAATGTGAACTGGCCCATCACTCATCTCTATCCGGCCTGTCACCGTGGTGATGGAATTACTTTAGCTACACACATTGTCCCAGCTCAAACTGTTTGGCAGATTAGGGAGTTTGGTTTTAAGTAAAAAATGGTATATTGATGTCTCTTTTACAACATGAACAGTAAACAATTCCCGAGATAACACATCTTGGATATTGCTTTTTTTTTTTTTTTCAGCCAAACCATCTGTTTCGACTAATTAGATGTAATGGCATATTGAGGGTTATATACCAAGGTTATAATATTGCTATTTCACCATGAAGAACAATTAATCAGTAGTTGTATGCAGTAGAAATGTATTGAGAATAATTGAATTGATGTATACTGACGCTGACAGTGAACACAGAACAAACTACGCTATTTGTATTTAGCCTTTATGGTCTTTTTAACAACAACATTTGTCACAAAGTGCTACGCAGTAGCTTGGAAGCACAGTGGCAAGGAACAATTACCTATTAAGTTCTGTCACTCCCTCCCTCATGGTTGAGCTAGCTTTGCCCATGGCCCTGTATGCAAAGTGTTCTCGCCATCAGTGCCCTTTAAAATGGAATCCTATTTGCGCACCATTCAGGCGCTTTCCCCTGGCGGCCAATCACCATGCTTGCTGTCGTCTCCTGCGATAAGTGAGTCTGTGTTGTTGGCGCTGTCGATGATGTGTGTGAACGTATCGTTATTGCCCGTGACATCAGTGCTCTACTTTTCCCCCCTCGTTATCCAGGAGCCCCTAATGGAGTGGAAATCGGAATAATGACTGACACTGATGGGAAAGGGAAAGGGGGATACCTAGTCAAGTTGTACAACTGAATGTATTCAACGGAAATGTGTCTTTCGCATTGAACCCAACCCCTCTGTATCAGAGAGGTGCGGGGGGGCTGCCTTAATCGACATCCACGTCTTCGGGCGCCTGGGGGAATAGAGGGTTAACTGCCTTGCTCAAGAGCAGAACGACAGATTTTTACCTTGTCAGCTCGGGGATTCAATCCAGCCACCTTTCAGTTACTGGCTCAACGCACTAACCAGTAGGCTACCTTCCGGAGGGGGGAGTGTGTGTGTGTGTGTGTGTGTGTGTGTGTGTGTGTGTGTGTGTGTGTGTGTGTGTGTGTGTGTGTGTGTGTGTGTGTGTGTGTGTGTGTGTGTGTGTGTGTGTGTGTGTGTGTGTGTGTGTGTGTGTGTGTGTGTGTGTCCGTGTCCGTGTGTGTGTACGTGTCCGCGTGCATGTGTTTCTTGGCCACTTTTTGATGGGACCGAAAATTGTAAATCATTTTTTCCCAGTTTGACTGACGTGGTCCAATCAGTTATTAGTTCAATGCTCCCAAGACTTTAGCACAGACACAGAGGGGGATCTGAACAGGAGCATAAATACTATGGGAAATAGACGCCCCACATAGACTTTACTACTTTGATCATTGCTACATGTCTAAGTCAGAGAAGAAAAAAAACGTGTTGTTCATATACAGGACATTTGAGCATGTTTGAATTAGATTCTATATGACAGCTGATGATTAATGACATACATGCCAGATACTTTAGCTTGGTATGCTATTCATAGACATGGAGGTGTTTGTCAGTGAGTGGCGCTCGACTTAGTGTGAAATATAATATGAAGCGGGTGTCAGTCGACATACCGCAAGGATTATTCTCAACACTTCAGGGCACACAAAACAAGCCCACACCATAAGACCTCTGGCACCTCAGTCTCCAGTTGAGAAGGACAGTGGTGTGACCTGGCTTTATCTATAGTTGGAGCTCAGAGAGTTAGCCTACATAGTTGTGGATTAAAAAAATAAATAAATTGACCTATATAGATATTGCCTCTCGAATTATCTGGAGTCATGGACCTTATTTCAAAGTGATTAAAGAGAGTGTTTGGCGGACATTATTTATCACTTCCTGTGATACGTGGAAAATAGATGATTGAGCGCAGGTAGGTAGGTTATCAAAGTTCTGTGCTTTAATTCGGCAGAGCAATTTAAATGGTTGATGTTTACAGGTTATCTATCACTGAACCCAGGCCCTGGCCATTCTATTTTGTTGTTTTCCAAGTTGAACTTTTCCTTTGCTACTATACACACTCGTGCTCTCACCTTGTCATGTACGACTTGTGCTCTACATTCATATTCTTTATAGCGACCACAGATTTTTAGGAACAGCAAATCTCTTCAGACTTAACTTTGATCAAAACAAACACAAAGAAATATGTGCAAACAAACAAATATATCCCAAATCTGCCAATTTTTATCCATGTTTAAAATTACCCAGAACTTAGAGCTTAGCCAGTAGGGACAAAGAATCACAGCAGAGCAGGCGTTGAGACTATTGCCACTGATGTCATTTGACTTCTAGCTCTAAACTGTCCCTGGCCTGGAATCCACATGGTCAGGTCGCGACTCCAACACTTGGGACCGTGGTTACCAGGTCACGCTCTGCCCTGCAAACACATGTCGAACACTCAAGAGCTCTCTTTTCTCTTTCCCTCCAGACTTCACTCTACACTTTAATCATCATATTTAGGTAAACATCCCCCCTACATACCCCTTATGCTGTGTGAGGACAACATCCACCAGCCTTCCTTTCTTCCTGCTTCATCTGAATCAAGAAAACAAAGAGGCTTTGTGAGATTTCCCCTGCTACCTGGGCAGAATCCTATTGGGTTTCAGTGAAAGGGATGAATGCCGGGTTGAGTGGCGCTCTCTCTATTGTAAACGTTGAAACGTTACACCGTTATCTACTGTAGATGAAAGAGGCAAACTGTGAGTCATTTTTGATGTCGAGTCATTCTCCCAGGATGGGAGACATATTAACTTGAAGAAGTCAGAGACAAAATAGGTGTTTTTTTTGTTGTTGTTGTCAAGCAAGGTGGAATGTTGCCTTGCCCCTGTGCTCATTGTCTATCTCGAGGAGCTGTCAACGTGTTGCATTTACGGCTTGATGAAATTCAAATGTGGCCTTCGAGGGTATAGTACTGTAGATGCAACTTTATCTCTGTCCTGCTACATACAGAGACAGCCAAAGCTGATCTGCCCTCAGGTACTCCAGTGCTGAATAGCTGAAAATACTGAAGCATGGGAATACATGTGCTGTTTCATTGGAAACTTCAAAGAAGAGACTCCATATTGTAGTGAATCTTGTACAGGAGTGGAGATTTCGTAATGACAAACACCTGAGGCACAATCTTGACCCTGCTCCCTGACAGGATTCGTTATTTTAGTGTCTCCGGTTTTCCCATCAAACCTCACCGATCTGACTTACCCTTGTCTATGAACGTGTCGCGGTGTCTATCGAAAGTGTTTCCTTAACCTGAATATGAAACTTCTTATATTACTTCACAAGACCCAAAGGGAGGACTGTCAAGATTCAGTTTCTTATTGTAAGCTAAGCTCCTGAGTTATATCTGAAATAGACTGCTGTAACACTCTTGTTTCTGCCCTACCAGGTGTTCCAGATAGCATATATGATTCTGAAGGCTGCCAACTCCCCCAGGCCAGGTAACTGGGTGCTGGAGCGTTCCCTGGATGGGGTGACATTTACCCCCTGGCAGTACTATGCCATCACAGACACAGAGTGCCTCACTCGCTTCAACATCCTTCCCCGCACCGGACCGCCATCCTACACACGCGACGACGAGGTCATCTGCACCTCTTTCTACTCCAAAATCCAACCCCTGGAGAATGGAGAGGTGAGGGGTCAGGGGGTCCGGGTAGGGTCACTGAAAGGTCGTAGGGGTCCGCTGTGGCGCAACAGCTACAGGGACTTGTTTCTATGGTAGATGTGGTTGTTTGTTGAACACTTCAAACTGTAATCCAATGTCAATTCAAATGCACAACGTAAATACGCGTATTCCATTTCACGATAATATATTAGATTCACCCATGGCCCACATGAAATAAGACCACCAGCACTTTCATTCACTTGCTTTAATGGGCAATGTATTGAAGCCATTTGCTGCTGACTTGATTGCCAGCTACAGTAGTATTTAAGTGCCCTGGTGGTTTAGTTCAATTACATGAGTCAGCTTTGAAATCACTCACCAGCTGCTCACAATCAAATGGACCTAATTAAAGTTGTGGTGAGCACAGTTGCCCTAATAGTGGACATCTTGTTTAGGAGTTAGGCATACAGTCTAGGCACGTAGCACATTTTATTTCATGGTGTGCTTTGTTGATGTCAAGAAATGCTTTTTTCTATGTTTGTTTTCATTGAGGATTTGGAATAAAGAAAGTCTACTTCACACAAAGAAGAAACACACACACACGCACACACACACACACAGAAATCAACCCACCCACACACACTCCACAAAGGACAGCGACGCTGCCTTGATCCGTTGTGGATCGGAGCAACTCCTTTTAATTGTGAGAGCCGATTGCAGTGTGCTCTCTCTGACGGTAATTAAGCAGTCCAGTCCACAGCACCACCGTCGAGCCAGTTCATACTGCATTATCACCTACATAACTCAGTTCTCAAGCACCCTCCCCCCTCTTCCTTCCTCCACCTACCCCCCCAGAGCCCCCCGTCCTCCCCCCACCCACCCCGCCCAGGCCCCCCCCTAGGAGCTCTTGTCAGCCGGCTCCTTTTAGGTTGTGAAGGGAAGCGTGATCACAGCGAAATCCTAAGTGAGTCGTAGGCCGGTGTCAACACATCGCAGATCTCATATTGAAACGTCACTCTCTCTGACTTCTTCAAAAACAGCCAAGCTAACCACACCACCTTAATTAGCAGGCAGACAAGGTTAACCCTTCACAGCTGCAACCAATTTTTTTTTTTTTACCAGGTCCATTAATGTGTTGTCTTCTTACCTCAGCAGTGGTGTACTCTGAATGTTGTCGTGGTGCCGTTTTTTTATGCATCTTCTGTGTAGAGATTGAATTGAGTCTTTGTTAAATACCGTATTGAACAGGGGTCATTAAATACCTCCCTTTTCCTGTATAACAGACTTTTTGAATGTATCAATCAATTACTAAGAATCTGTACCATTCGGTGCTTTGTCTCAATTTGCACCGGGGCACAGATCCACACTTCTCTGATCAATGGAAGGCCAAGCGCTGATGACCCCTCCCCGACCTTACTGAACTTCACCTCCGCACGCTACATCCGCCTGCAGTTCCAACGAATCAGAACCCTCAACGCTGACCTCATGACCCTGGCCTTCAACGACCCCCGCGATGTTGACCCCATCGTGACCCGGCGGGTAAGAACGACCCAACATGTCGGTAGCTACGCATTACCATTGCCTTCATATAGCCTCATGTATTCCATCTGTGAGCCACAACCAACCATATTCATTTTCTTACCCACCACCCTTTTCCGAATCAGTGAAATGGCCGTGCTGCACGTTGATTACATTGCGCTCACCAGACAGATGGGTCTTAATTAAAAATGTCTATAATTAAGAAATCTGTTCCTTTCTGAGCAACGTCCACCTCATCATGTGTTGACATTGGCCTACACTATCAGTCACCCAGCAAGCTTCTGTGTGACGCATAATTACCGGACAGATTGCAGGGTTTATTTTGAGCGAGGAATTTTTCGTTTATAAAATACTGCTCAATTTGGTCATACAAAAGGGACTTAAATGATGAAATTGTGGATGAAATTGGCTCTCACTCTCTGAGAAATAAGTGTCTTTGAATAAACTAGACTGTGATGTATTTGTTTTGCAGAAGTAGCCAGTGTCTGATGGTCGAAATATTCCTCTCCATTTCTCTCCACTTGTTGCTGTCTCCTATGTGTTTTTTTAATGTTTTGTCCCTCCTCCGCAGTATTACTACTCTATCAAAGACATCTCAGTTGGAGGGATGTGTATCTGCTATGGCCATGCTAAAGCGTGTCCTCTGAACAACCAGACCAAGGTATGTCAATCAACCTACAAGTCTCCATCCATGACCCCTTCTCTACATTGTGAGATAGATTTTCTCTCCCTGGGCACAGATCATTTTCGCTTTTGATTGTAACTCCAGAAGGGAGACGTGATACTCTTTGACCCGGGGCCCTCGTTTGAAGTGCGCTCCAGTTGTTTTTTGGGTGAAAAGATCTGAGTCGTCCCTTGAGCGACGATGACACTGTAACGTGGCGTAATTTCATCCCCTGTCAGAAATTCAGCTGTGAGTGTGAACACAACACGTGTGGGGAGAGCTGTGACCGCTGTTGCCCTGGATACAACCAGAAACCCTGGATGGCTGGGACCTTCCTCACTCGCCACGTCTGTGAGAGTAAGATCACACAGTGATACAACACAGCATTACAGACGGCACATACGACTGCCAATTGTATATTGAATTGTTTAGTATGATCCTATGCTATGTGATTTGGTTGTATCTTGCTATCTTATTTTGATGTTATTGTAAACTTGATGGTGAAAAAAAATGTCTGTTAAATTTTTCAAAAAAAACTTATGGACCTCAACTTGAGAGACACCTGGTAAACAGCGCTAAAACAATGTTTTCATACAGTTCTTTTTTTCCCCCTTGAGGTACTGTGATAATTCCATTTGTTTACTGGATATTTCCTTTGATTTTATTTGATGCCGTCTACAGAGTGTAACTGCCATGGGAAATCTGAGGAGTGTTACTTCAACCAGACAGTGGCAGGCAACAAACAGAGCCTGAACTCCCAGGGGGAGTACGTGGGGGGAGGGGTGTGTGTAGGGTGCACCAGGAACACAGCTGGAGTCAACTGCCAGACCTGTGCTGATAGCTACTACAGAGCCATTGGGGTATGTACCGGTACTGTATGGTCCAGTTGACTAGGAGCCAAGCAGTGAATAATCAAATTCGACTCCATATCTATAGCTTTGTATCGTGACTAGGGGCATGAGTTTTTCCTGGCCTGAGCAGGAAATACTCTGGACCCTATCATGATATACTATGTTCCCAATAGCAAAGATGGCTTGTCAGAGTCTCCATCTCTCCTCTTCCCTTCAGTTGAGTCCAGAGGACTCCGACCCGTGTCAGCCCTGCTCCTGTGACCCAGAAGGTTCTCTGTCCCCAGCATGCGTTCCAGACCAGTCCCAGGCTGAGGGAGGTATGCTCCTCAACCTCTCTGTTCTCCCCCTCCGCTGATCTAGCTGTCATATGCCCCCCCACCCCCGGTCTCCCTGTTTAGTGCTAAAGCCTGCGTCTCTCCTCCTGTCTGGTCCTACAGAACTCACGGCTGGATCCTGCCACTGTAAGCAGGGTTATGGGGGACAGCAGTGTGACAGGTGTACCTTTGGCTACAGCGGCTACCCCAAATGTATCCGCTGTAACTGCAGTCTAGACGGAAGCCGAAACAAGGATCCGTGCCTGCTGCCCTGTGTCTGCAAGGTAGGTCACGCTCTCCTCCTTCTCCTTCTCCTCCTCCCTGTATCTCTATCCTCCCTTCTCCCTCTCCTCCCACACCACCAGAACCAATCCATTCAGTGTCAGGGGTGGACACATCAGCCGTGACGCTTCACGCCCTCGTAGGGCCAACCGCTCCGAGTGGCCTCGAGTTCTTCTCTCTTAATTGCTCGCGTAGAAAATGTGACTTGTCATTTGTTGTTCAAATTAGTCGGCTACTTCCGCCGCTGCTATTGTGCACACTCATGTCTCACATATGTCCTATCCTGGGCAAACTCACTCTTTCACTAGCCAATTATACTGTCTGACCGCAGGGATGTCAAGGAGAAGCGGGGAACTTTGCTCTCTTCGTCTAATTATTAAGCTGTGGGGATGATGTGCAGGCAAACATTGCATTTCCTTCTGTCTCTTAGTGAGTCAGACGCTACTGAAACTTTTCTCCAACTTAAGTGCACAGGCAGAGAAAGACAGTTGGTATCTAACCAACACATCATCACTTTCTCCAGTTAGAGAAATGGCCTCAGGAGAGCGCTGGTTCAATGTAACATTTAGGATAGCTAATCATTTCTCAAGTGCCTCATTTTGTTTCCCTTGATAGCGTCTTGAAAAGATGTCTTGTATACCTTATCGTGTTTTTTTTCTCGGTCATATACTGTAGAGGTTTAAACAAAGACACGCTAACCAGTTTCTTCCAATTAAATTATTGGAAAATCCCTACCTCAGAAATCATGTAATTTGGGGTGTGCCAGTTCCCATTTGACAGTGCCCAAGCAGTGATAGCTTTGTGCAGGCAGCCAGCCAATGTAGGTGGAATATAACATTTGTAAATGACATTACAAGAGAAAGTGGCACAATTCCAGAATGGCAACGCAATTTCTATTAGTGGTTGACTATGAGACATGAAGTCACTATTTACAATAAACAGACATGGTGAGAAACAACAGGGGAAATGATTTGGCCTTGTGAAGCATAATGCTTTCATGTCCTCTTTCTTTTCCCCAGGCGAGATAAACTATCTAGCCACTCAGAACCACAGAAACCGAGCTTGGCTACGTGGGCATGCCAGATGAATGTGCATTGCGGTTCGTTAGCCCAAGCTCAGGGATGATGGCATATAAAATGTTGATTTTGCCAAGTGTTTATCTATCTGTGCATGTTTAATAATCCAATATTCAACCAGACAATAATCGCTACCAGTTGTTACAGGTGATGTTTGTTCGAAGACTTCCCCTCAATGTGTGGTCATACTTTCTAGAATGTTTCTGGCATCGCTTAGTTTATTGTTTTTCACATTCGTTATTGTTTAATGACTTTTGTCTACTTCTGCTTGGAGTATGTGATCTTGGGAGAGAGGGAACGTCTGTCCCAGGGGTGTGTGGGCTGTCACAGTGTGTGAGTGCCTGTATAGCACATCCTTCTCATCCAGATGCTGTGTGTGTGTGTGTGTGTCTTTGTGTGTGTTTGTGTGTGTGTCTGGGTGTGTCTTTGTATGTGTGTCTGTGTGTGTCTTTGTGTGTGTGTGTGTGTGTGTGTGTGTGTGTGTGTGTGTGTGTGTGTGTGTGTGTGTGTGTGTGTGTGTGTGTGTGTGTGTGTGTGTGTGTGTGTGTGTGTGTGTGTGTGTGTATGTTCCAGGAAAACGTAGAGGGAGAGAACTGCGACCGCTGCAAACTGGGTTTCTATCATCTCCTGGGCGAGCGTCTCCACGGCTGTGAGAAGTGCTACTGTTCCGGCGTGGCGAGTGACTGCTCCGATTCCCACTGGACATACCATAATGTAAGAGACTACGCCAGGCCTCGCTCTCTCATTTTCCCCCACAAGCACAACTCATTAGTGCCTCTTGCCTGGCGCTGTGCTGCAGAGTTAACCCTCTACGGGCCGGCCTTATTAAAACAGGGTGCTGATGGCTGGGCTGATGACAGGGTGCAGTGGAGGAGGAGGCAGAGCCACACACACACACACACACATGCACACACACACACACACACGCACATACACACAGACACACACACACACATACACACACACAGACACACATACACAGCTATAAATCCCACACACTCTGACATGTTGGCAGGATGAGGTTGGCGAGGGTCAGAGGTTAATGATCTGCAGAGGGTGATTGTGGGTAAACAGGGTGGTGGGTAGGGTGGCGATATAGACAGGCGGGGAGGTAGAGAGGAGGGGACAGTGGAGGCAGACCGGTCACTTGATTATAGGGCCTGATCTACGGTGGGATACTGCATGTGACAGACAGCCACACATCTGTCTAAGCAATTAACCTGACCTTGAGTTCTCCCTTCAAACCACCATTCTTTAACCGCTATGTGTGGTGAGGGTGGTGTGGGGGGGATGGTTTGAGGACGTGCGTTTGCGTGTGTGTACTTGGCCGTGTGTGTGTGTGTGCGACCATGTGTCTGAGGGAAGATAGAGGACATGGTGTGTGAATGCGTGCGTGTGTGTGTACGTGCGTGTGTGTGTGTGTGTGTGAGGTCTAATCTGTTTGTGGAGAAGACAATTTTCAACCTATATGACACAAAGGAGTAAGTCATATTAAGACCAAAGTAGGACATTATCAAAGGTTAATCAGCCTGGGCCTTAATGAACCTGTACCTCTCTGTACCTCTCTGTACCTCTCTCCATCCTAATGGCCTGTACCTCTCTGTACCTCTCTCCATCCTAATGAACCTGTACCTCTCTGTACCTCTCTCCATCCTAATGGCCTGTACCTCTCTGTACCTCTCTGTACCTCTCTCCATCCTAATGGCCTGTCCCTCTCTGTACCTCTCTGTACCTCTCTCCATCCTAATGGCCTGTCCCTCTCTGTACCTCTCTGTACCTCTCTCCATCCTAATGGCCTGTCCCTCTCTGTACCTCTCTGTACCTCTCTCCATCCTAATGGCCTGTCCCTCTCTGTACCTCTCTGTACCTCTCTCCATCCTAATGACCTGCACCTCTCTGTACCTCTCTCCATCCTAATGGCCTGTCCCTCTCTGTACCTCTCTGTACCTCTCTCCATCCTAATGGCCTGTCCCTCTCTGTACCTCTCTGTACCTCTCTCCATCCTAAAGACCTGCACCTCTCTGTACCTCTCTGTACCTCTCTCCATCCTAATGACCTGCCTTCTCTGTACCTCTCTGTACCTCTCTCCATCCTAATGACCTGCACGTCTCTGTACCTCTCTCCATCCTAATGACCTGTACCTCTCTGTAACTCTCTCCATCCTAATGACCTGCACCTCTCTGTGCCTCTCTCCATCCTAATGACCTGTCCCTCTCTGTACCACTCGGTACCTCTCTCCATCCTAATGACTTGCACCTCTCTGTACCTCTCTGTACCTCTCTCCATCCTAATGACCTGTACCTATCTGTACCTCTCTCCATCCTAATGACCTGTCCCTCTCTGTACCTCTCTGTACCTCTCTGTACCTCTCTCCATCCTAATGACCTGTACCTCTCTATACCTCTCTCCATTCCAATGACCTGTCCCTCTCTGTACCTCTCTGTACCTCTCTCCATCCTAATGACCTGCACCTCTCTGTACCTCTCTGTACCTCTCTCCATCCTAATGACCTGTCCTTCTCTGTACCTCTCTGTACCTCTCTCCATCCTAATGACCTGTACCTCTCTATACCTCTCTCCATTCCAATGACCTGTCCCTCTCTGTACCTCTCTGTACCTCTCTCCATCCTAATGACCTGCACCTCTCTGTACCTCTCTGTACCTCTCTCCATCCTAATGACCTGCACCTCTCTGTACCTCTCTGTACCTCTCTCCGTCCTAATGACCTGTACCTCTCTGAACCTCTCTCCATCCTAATGACCTGTACCTCTCTCCATTCTAATGACCTGCACCTCTCTGTACCTCTCTCCATCCTAATGACCTGTACCTCTCTGTACCTCTCTCAATCCTAATGACCTGTCCCTCTCTGTACCTCTCTGAACCTCTCTCCATCCTAATGACCTGCACCTCTCTGTACCTCTCTGTACCTCTCTGTACCTCTCTCCATTCTAATGACCTGTCCCTCTCTGTACCTCTCTCCATCCTAATGACCTGTACCTCTCTGTATCTTTCTGTACCTCTCTCCATCCTAATGACCTGTACCTCTCTGTACCTCTCTCCATCCTAATGACCTGCACCTTTCTGTACCTCTCTCCATCCTAATGACCTGTACCTTTCTGTACCTCTCTCCATTCTAATGACCTGTCCCTCTCTGTACCTCTCTCCATCCTAATGACCTGTACCTCTCTGTACCTTTCTGTACCTCTCTCCATCCTAATGACCTGTACCTCTCTGTACCTCTCTCCATCCTAATGACCTGCACCTCTCTGTACCTCTCTCCATCCTAATGACCTGTACCTTTCTGTACCTCTCTCCATCCTAATGACCTGTACCTCTCTGTACCTCTCTCCATCCTAATGACCTGCACCTCTCTGTACCTCTCTCCATCCTAATGACCTGTACCTCTCTGTACCTCTCTCTATCCTAATGACCTGCACCTCTCTGTACCTCTATCCATCCTAATGACCTGTACATCTCCATACAGGTCATTAGGATGGAGAGAGGTACAAAGAGGTACATGTCATTAGGATGGAGAGGTACAGAGAAGTACAGGTTCATTAGGATAGAGAGAGGTACAGAAAGGTACAGGTCATTAGGATGGAGAGAGGTACAGAGAGGTACAGGTCATTAGGATGGAGAGAGGTACAGAGGGGTACAGGTCATTAGGATGGAGAGAGGTACAGAGAGGTACAGGTCATTAGGATAGAGAGAGGTACAGGTCATTAGGATGGAGAGAGGTACAGAGAGGTACAGGTCATTAGGATAGAGAGAGGTACAGGTCATTAGGATGGAGAGAGGTACAGAGAGGTACAGGTCATTAGGATAGAGAGAGGTACAGGTCATTAGGATGGAGAGAGGTACAGAGAGGTACAGGTCATTAGGATAGAGAGAGGTACAGGTCATTAGGATGGAGAGAGGTACAGAGAGGTACAGGTCATTAGGATAGAGAGAGGTACAGGTCATTAGGATGGAGAGAGGTACAGAGAGGTACAGGTCATTAGGATAGAGAGAGGTACAGGTCATTAGGATGGAGAGAGGTACAGAGAGGTACAGGTCATTAGGATAGAGAGAGGTACAGGTCATTAGGATGGAGAGAGGTACAGAGAGGTACAGGTCATTAGGATAGAGAGAGGTACAGGTCATTAGAGATGGAGAGAGGAGGTACAGGTCATTAGGATAGAGAGAGGTACAGGTCATTAGGATGGAGAGAGAGAGAGGTACAGGTCATTAGGATGGAGAGAGGTACAGGTCATTAGGATGGAGAGAGGTACAGGTCATTAAGATAGAGAGAGGTACAGGTCATTAGGATGGAGAGAGGTACAGAGAGGTACAGGTCATTAGGATGGAGAGAGGTACAGAGAGGTACAGGTCATTAGGATAGAGAGAGGTACAGGTCATTAGGATAGAGAGAGGTACAGGTCATTAGGATGGAGAGAGGTACAGAGAGGTACAGGTCATTAGGATAGAGAGAGGTACAGGTCATTAGGATGGAGAGAGGTACAGAGAGGTACAGGTCATTAAGATAGAGAGAGGTACAGGTCATTAGGATGGAGAGGAGAGGTACAGGTCATTAAGATAGAGAGAGGTACAGGTCATTAGGATGGAGAGAGGTACAGAGAGGTACAGGTCATTAGGATGGAGAGAGGTACAGAGAGGTACAGGTCATTAGGATAGAGAGAGGTACAGGTCATTAGGATAGAGAGAGGTACAGGTCATTAGGATGGAGAGAGGTACAGAGAGGTACAGGTCATTAGGATAGAGAGAGGTACAGGTCATTAGGATGGAGAGAGGTACAGAGAGGTACAGGTCATTAAGATAGAGAGAGGTACAGGTCATTAGGATGGAGAGAGGTACAGGTCATTAAGATAGAGAGAGGTACAGGTCATTAGGATGGAGAGAGGTACAGAGAGGTACAGGTCATTAGGATGGAGAGAGGTACAGAGAGGTACAGGTCATTAGGATAGAGAGAGGTACAGGTCATTAGGATGGAGAGAGGTACAGAGAGGTACAGGTCATTACACACACACACACACAAGGTTAATGTAAAAAAAAACATGAGGAAAAGGCACTTTATTCCACATTTGAGGATATTCACTTGGCAGGTCTATTGAAGAAAAAAATGAGAGCGACTAGAAAAAAAACAAACATGATCATAGCCTGGCAAGGGGAAGCGTCTGTCGTATAAATCGCAGGCTGCCAGACAAGAGTGTTCATTGTGATTTAAGGAAGAGGGAAGCCGAGTGGTGTCAAACCATGATGTATTTTCCTCTGCCTCGCACATAAAGAATATAAATCACCGAAAAATATCTCAACCAAAATCGGACTGTGGAATATGTTTTTGATACTTATCTCAACCCAGGAAGAGTCGTCTCTGTGTTCATTGGAGGGGAAAAAATAGCAAATGAGTTTTTTGGGATTGTCACAGTTTTAATGACAGTTGATGGCAATACGTAGGCAACACTGCATGGTAAAGCCAGAAGCAGAATATCTCAATATTTAAAGGGACAAATCACAAATCAAAGAAACATTTTATTTCGTAAACAACAGGTGTAGACTAACAGTGAAATGCGTACTAACGAGCCCTTCCCATCAATGCAGAGAGAAAAATGTTCCTCCATGTTATGGCAGTGTTACATAACACTGCCATAACAAGGACATATCATAGTGTCATAAACAGTGAGACGCTTTCTGCATGCATTGATAGAATCAAACCCATATTCTATGTGTTTCTGTTCAGGAGACATCCATGGCCGGCTGGTCCCTCACAGCAGAGGATGGGGAGGGGAAGGTGTGGCCCGCCGCCAGCAGAGACAGAGACAGGCCCCAGACACTCAGGATCGATAACCAGGAAGCCAGGAGACACCTTCCTGCTATCTACTACTGGAGCGCACCTGGAGAGTACCTGGGCAACAAGGTCAGCCCACAACAGCCCTCTTTATCACACACCACACCACATACACACACACACAAACTATTGTTCAGTCTTAAGTTTGACTCTTTATTAGCTTCTTCCCTCTTCTCCTCATAGCCTTTGCATGTCTTGCCATCCCATTGTCTCTAACTCATTATTTTCCTCTCACTGCATTCTGGGGGAAAGCAATGCTTCGCTCCATGAACTCTGTAATAATATATTTTTTCTCTTACAAACGTCTTCAGGCATGACGATTTACTCTGCTCTCCCTAATGTCAAAAAGGCACATCACATCATTATGAGCTTTATATAGGGGTCCACAATAGGGAACTAATATATGTGTGTGTGTGTGTGTGTGTGTGTGTGTGTGTGTGTGTGTGTGTGTGTGTGTGTGTGTGTGTGTGTGTGTGTGTGCGTAAGGCAGTCAAGCAGGATTTCAGTAAAAGGATCAGACACTGAAGCAGAGAATTCTCTCATGCTAACGTGACGCTCAAAGCCCAACACAATTACTCCTGTACGTCCGTGGTGCCATGTTTCATCTCGTGAATTATCACCATTGTGACATGCATTAAAAGTGACAGCCTCGTTTCTAATGGAAAAGAGAAATTGTTACATTTCGCTCCAGTTCCTACCAGAGTTTATGACTGCACACGGGTCTCGTTCTTTCGGGCTTTATGTATTTGGGGGAGGCTTGTTGCTGTTTACTATGTCCTTCCCTCTCCAAATAGAGTTCAAATCAAATCAAATTTTATTTCTCACATGAGCCGAATACAACAGGTGTAGTAGACCTTACAGTGAAATGCTTAATTACAAGCCCTTTAGCAACAATGCAGTTTTAAGAAGAAAAAAAAGAAGAAGAAAAAAGAGATAAGAATAACAAATCATTTAAGAGCAGCAGAAAATGACAATAGCGGGGCTTTATACAGGGGGTACAGAGTCAATGTCAATGTACCGGGAACACTGGTGTCGAGGTAATTTTTGGCAATATGTACATGTAGGTAGTTGTTAAAGTGACTATGCATAGATAATAACAGAGAGTAGCAGCAGCGTTCCAGATGGGGTAGCCATTTGATTAGCTGTTTATGAGTCTTATGGTTTGGGAGTAGAAGCTATTTAGGAGCCTTTTGGACCTAGAATTGGCGCTCCAGTACCGCTTGCCGTGCGGTAGCAGAGAGAACAGTCTGTGACTAGGGTGGCTGGAGTCTTTGACAATTTTTAGGGCCTTCCTCTGACACTGCCTGGTGTAGAGGTCCTGGATGACAGGAAGCTTGGCCCTGGTAATGTACTGGGCCGTACGCACTACCCTCTGTAGTGCCTTGCGGTTAGAGGCCGAGCAGTTTCCATATCAGGCAGTGATGCAACCCGTCAGGATGCTCCCAATGGTGCAGCTGTAAAACCTTTAGAGGATCTGAGGACCCATGCCAAATCTGTTCAGTCTCCTGAGAGGCATTAAGTTTAGTCGTGCCCTCTTCACGACTGTCTTGCTGTGCTTGGACCATGTTAGTTTGTTGGTGATGTGGACGCCAAGGAACTTGAAGCTCTCAACCTGCTCCACTACAGCCCCATCAATGAGAATGGGGGCATGCTCGGTCCTCCTTTTCCTGTAGTCCACAATCATCTCCTTTGTCTTGATCACATTGAGGGAGAGGTTGTTGTCCTTGCACCACACAGTCAGGTCTCTGATCTCCTACTTATAGGCTACCAATGTTGTGTCATCAGCTAACTTGATGGTGTTGGAGTTGTGCCTGGCCATACAGTCATGAGTGAACAGGGAGTACAGGAGGGGACTGAGCACGCAACACCTGAGGTGCCCCAGTGTTGAGGATCAGTGTGGCGGGTGTGTTGTTACCTCCCCTGACCACCTGGGTGCGGCCCGTCAGGAAGTCCAGGATCCAGTTGCAGAGGGAGGTGTTTAGTCCCAGGATCCTTAGCTTATTGATGAGCTTTGAGGGCACTATGGTGTTGAACGCTGAGCTGTAGTCAATGAATAGCATTCTCACATAGGTGTTCCTTTTCTCCAGGTGGGAAAGGGCAGTGTAGAGTGCAATAGAGATTGCATCATCTGTGGATGTGTTGGTGCGGTATGCAAATTGGAGTGTGTCTAGGGTTTCTGGGATAATGGTGTTGATGTGAGTCCTGACCAGCCTCTCAAAGTATTTAATGGCTAAAGACATGTCATTTAGGCAGGTAAACTTAGTGTTTTTGGGTACAGGGACTATAGTGGTCTACTTGAAATGTGTCGGTATTACAGACTCAGACAGGGAGAGGTAGAAAATGTCAGTGAAGACACTTCCCAGTTGGTCAGCGCATGCTCGGAGTACACATCCTGGTAATCCGTCTGGCCCTGCGGCCTTGTGAATGTTGACCTGTTTGAAGATCTTACTCACATCGGCTGCGGAGAGCTTGATCACACAGCCGTCCAGAACAGCTGATGCTCTCATGCATGTTTCAGTGTAAAAATTCAGTCTCTCGATGTGCAAAACTTATAGAGACATAGAAGTTATTTAGCTGTAATCGCAGCAAAAGTTAGGCTCAAATGTCACTGGGCAGCTCTAATTTTGCACAATTTTTCAGTTTTTGATTTGTTAAAAAGTTTGAAATATAATAAAGTTTGCAAGACACTTGTTGTTGATTCTTCACAAAAAATACAGTTTTATATCTTTATGTTTGAAGCCTGAAATGGGCAAAAGGTCGGAGCCAGTGTTCATATATATACATAGGCCCCCGCCCGTATCTTACCAGAGGCTGCTGTTCTGCCCTGACGATGGAGTTTATAACCCGCCAGCTGTATGTTCTTAATGTCGTCGCTCAGCCACGACTCGGTGAAACACAAGATATTACAGTTTTTATGTCACGTTGGTAGGATATACATGCAGGATGGAAGGCAAGGGCAGATTAGCCACTCGTCGCCTGATCCTCGATAGGCACCCTGATCTTTCCACACAAAGTTAAGTTTCCTTCTCCAGCGAATCACAGGGATCTGGGCCTGGTCGAGTGTCTGTAGTAGTATATCCCTCCTGTCCAACTCATTGAAGAACTCTTCATCCAGTTTGAGGTGAGCAATCACAGTTCTGGTGTCCAGAATCTCTTTTTGGTCATAAGAGACAGTAGCAGTAACATTATGTACCAAACAAACAATGCGAAAAAATTAACAAAATAACATGGTTGGTTAAGAGCCGATAAGACAGCAGCCCTCCCCTCCGGCGCCATCATAAACTCACTTAGTTTGTATCATTGTTGAGTTAGAGTTCTTGAGATTCAGGTAAAACAGATCAGATTATCACCACACAGTAATTAGAATGAAGTTAACACAATGTTGCCATGGTTCCTCCTGGCACCAGAGGGTGGTAGAGACTGCCCGAGAGACTTTTATT